>NC_028458.1:17573872-17873872 GCF_000263155.2 Setaria italica | reverse complement strand
TAGATGAGATGTAACAGGGTACTGAATCATGCCGCTGTGGATGAATATATGAGAAAGAAATGATTGATGCATGGCGTCTACGCAAACTAACCGATCGAACTAGACGCGTCGAAAGAATCTTACGGCTCCGTGGCGCAGACCGTGGCCGCGGACTGGTGCAGGTGGCGACTGGGCGATGGCAGGGTTGCAGGGTTCTGGCTTCAGTGAGAGAGCGAGAGAGAGAGAGAGATTAGCGTGCTACTGTAGTAATTACCCATATCACCGTAATAAGGAAAAGATCTCCTGTTGGGTTTCATGAAAGATGGAAAGAGAGGATCATAGAGGCCTTCAATGGAGTGATTATTATTTTACTTTTGGTAGAATATTTGGATCGGAATCGCCGGCTGTGATTTTTTTATTTTTAACTTTTTAAAAATTTATTTTTAAAAATAACCTCAGCCGAACTTTATTGCCCGCGCCAGACCGCCAGGTGCGGCAAGAAGCCTCTACCACGCCACATGCATTGGCGCGGCGCCGCGCCGCACCAGGCGGGCGCTTGACGCGCCAGCCCGCCTGGCACGACAGCACCTCACCTAGACACGCATGCCGGCTTCTTCCTTCCTCCCTCCCTCCTTTCTTCTTCCTCCAGAACACCCGTGCCCGAGCTCCTTGCCGCCGCCGCCCACCGCCCCACCCCAAATCCACCCAAAATCCGATGATTTCGGTGGGGGAAAGTTGAGGAAATCGATCCCTACTTCGTGTGGAAGGTATCCCCCTACTTTTTCTCGTGTTTTACCGTTGCATTTGGTAGATCGGAGGATGTTTAGGTGACTTAGGGTTAGGTTGATGATTTCACTTTTGAATGAAATGCAATGGTGTTTTGTGTTAGATGATGCGTAGTTCAAACGCAAAAGAGTCTCTGCCCGCGATATTAACGTGTAGAACTTGTTGAATGCTTCTATTTAGGTATATATGTTCATCCAATTGTGTAGTGTACATGACATGTATATTTTTTATTTGCAATTTGTCCAATATGTGGAATGTGTCGAGTTGATATGTCGAATATGTGCAATGTGTAGTGTATATGACATGGTGAAATGTTTGTATTTTGTAGATGGATCGCTTAGTTCGATTTTTTTATGGTGGTATTGTGAAACAAAATGGGGAGTTAGAGAATATGAATGAGTCAATTGAATTCTTCGAGAGTCCTCCAAGTTTTACTGATTTAGTTGATCGTGCAATGATGAAGTATGGATGTAGAGTGTATGAGATGAGTTTGAGAGGTCGTTTTGATTGTGGGAAAGCTAGAGCTCATTATGTTCTCATGAACTTGGCATCCGATTCAAATTGGAAGCACTACAAGGATGTAGTTCACGAATCAAATGTTGCATGTTTGGAGGTTATAGTTGAAATTGTTCGTATGCCTGGCCCAAATGTTGTCTTCAGGGAGGAAGTGGTGGTAGTGAATCGTAATGGTACCCAGGAGTCAGAAATATTGCATCACGTGTTAGGTGAAATAGAATGTGCTTTTGACTTAGCTATTGCCAATGGTGATTTTTCCAATAACACTTTTGAGAGGGATGAAACAAATATAGATGATGATAATGTCTCCATGGGTTCCGAAGATAGTGAATTCAACGAAGATGGGGTAGTAGGTGTCGAGGCAGAGGAGGAGTCATTATCTCAGAGTGGTGGGCATGAAAATGAGGACGAGGAGGTAGAATATGAAGAGGATGGACCGCAGTTCGACACCGCAACCGTGCATGATATAGAAGGCATTGGTCGTATGGACGAATATTTTTCTTACACCCAGAACAAGTTGCGGTTGTTAAAAGAACGTGATGTCGAACTGCCATCCGTTCCCAATGATGAGGACATCAGTATGGTCCACAAAGCCATATGTGAATCTAGTATGGTGAATTCCGAAGGAATGCCCTTTAGTGAGAGTCTAGTGATTAAGAAGGGAATGAAGTTTAATAGTCTTGAAGAGCTGAAGTTTTTCTTGGCTGACTACGCAGTGAGGTTACATAGACCTTTTAGCATAGTTCACTCTGACAAGAACTTAAGGTACAATGTGATGTGCAAGCAAGGATGCCATTGGCGTGTATGGTCTCGGCTAATATCAAGCACTGGATAATGAAGAATTTCAAATGTTGTGCAACCGCATACTTGTCGTTCATCACAGCCGAGGCGAGTGGACGTCCAGTGCACAACAAAGTACCTTGGGCGGCGTATTCTAGGCATTATCCGTAAAGACAGCGAGACATCCCTCGTGGAGTCCATCTTCGCCTTTAGTGGGTACCGTGTCAAGTATTCAAAGGCTTTGCGGGCGAAGCAACACGCCGTTGCCCTACTTTGGGGGGGCTGGAAGGAGTCTTATGGCATTGTTCCTAGGGTACTCACAGCTATAGCCTACTATAATCCCAGGGTTAAACGGTTCATTGACTCATGTGGCATGATGCATCCTGACAATGGAGTTTTGAAGCATATACTCCAAAGGGTATTTTGGTGTTTCCCTCAATGTAGTGAGGCATTTCAACATTGCCGTCCTATGATACTTGTGGACGGTACATTCTTGATTGGAAAGTATAAGGGTACACTAATGATGGCAGTTGGTGTAGATCCAGAATAGCAGCTTGTGCCTCTTGCTTTTGCTTTGGCCGAGAGTGAGAATAATGAGAGTTGGTCATGGTTTATGAAACTTGTTTGGCAACATGTACTTGGACCTTCACGGCAAGTGTGTATGATATCGGATAGGCACCATAGGCTCCTAAATTGTGCGAAGGACCACATGGATGGTTTTCCACCGCTTGTGCATAGGTGGTGCACGAGGCACTTTGCTGCCAACATGTCGCGTCGGCAGAAGACCGACCGCGTGATTGGAAAATTGAAGACTTTATGCAAGGTTCATACGGAGAGAGAATTTAGTGAGAAGTTAGAAGATCTAGTGAAGGACTTGAACGATGATGCAAAAGAATGGTTGACGGGTGAAATGGAGGATTAGGATAAATGGGCGCAGGCTTTCGATAAGAGAGGGATGCGTTGGGGTATTATGACCACGAACTACTCGGAATCACTAAACACTATTTTCAAAGGCATCCAAAGTAGGCCCGTCTCTGGAATTATTGAATACTCATTCGAAAAATGCAACGCCTACTTTGTGGATTGATGGCAAAAGGCACGTGCAATGTTGGATGAAGGCCATAGAATTAGGAAGGTTGCAGATGAATTTTTATCACAGGCTGAGCTTAGATCCGTGCACTACTTAGCAGAACCGTACGGGCCAGAAAGGATGGTGTATTCTATAAAAAGTTGCGGTACTACTAACGTTGGAGGTGAGAGTCATGGAGGCCGACACTACAGAGTGGATCTGAACGAAGTTTCGTGCACCTACAACATTCCTCAATTGTTGCACCTTCCATGTTCACACTTCATTACAGCTTGCAAGGCAAGAGGTCTTAACTATGAAAGTCCCTTGTACATGTCACCATTGTACTCTAGGGAGCACACCATCAGAATATGGGAATCTAGCTTTCAACGTTACCTTGATCCGCCACAATGGCCGGCATATGAAGGGGTAGGGTATGTGCCCAACTCCAATTTGATGAGAAATAAAGTAGGAAGGAGGCAGAAGAAGCGTTTGATAGGCGACATGGACGTGTCGCAAGGGAGGCTTTCTGCAGATTATGGCATTGGTGATTTTGATGTGGACAAGTCGGAAAATCGTTGCTCGAAATGCCACAAGATCATTAGGAATTGCACATGCCGCAATAGAAATTCTAAGACCACGAAATCTAGGGCGAACAGTAATATGCCGCGTTCTTCCAACATGAGGGTAGGCGCGTTGCTCGTATTTTGCAAGGTTATCATTATATCATTTATTGATAGTAAATTATCATTGTTACTATACTTATCATATAATGCAGCTTTTTACTAACGAATTTTGTTTTTGTTTATTTAGGATGGTGGCCCCAGTGTACCCGCTTCTTGAGTCCATGTACGACTTGCAGCACCGCGCCCACCACCTCGCCAACCTACAGGAGGTACTGCATCAGTTCTTATCAATGCTGGCTAATTTATGCTGATGAATGTGTACCTTAGGATGAGAATTGCAAGACTTTCGTATGAACTTATCAATGCTTGCTAATTTGTCGCAATAGTGCTTAACATGCTTTTTCACTTGCATTTTGAAAATAGTCGTTACGAAATTCTTATAAATTGATGCTAAGACTGTCCATGAATATTTGCTTGTGTAATTCTCAGCTGACATTAAGTTTCAACTTCAAAACGGTGATGACAAACACCATTGCAGTTTGTTGTGTACAATGTGAACAATTTCATACTGAAAATGCCATTTATATCATATTTGTGTTACTTACCACTTTAGTAGCCCTTTATTCGTATAGTTGATGAGCCCTTTATTCTCAAATGCATTGACTTCTCATTTTTGTTCAAAACCACCTTTTTCATCAATGTCTATTTCCTTTTAGCTAAGTAATAATATTATAATGTTTTGCAGGATTTGAAACCACTCAGGGCTAGAGTGCACTCACCACTTAGGTGGGATGAGCGGTACGCGCAGTACTTGCAGAGAGCAGGATTTTTGGATATTGCGGTTCATGTTGTCGCGGGTGTCCCTCCAATGGACGGACCGTTGTTGACCGCTATGGTCGACAGGTGGCGTCTGGAGACTCACACCTTCCACCTCCCATTCGGAGAGATGACCATCACGATGCAGGACATTGCTATGATACTCGGTCTTCCACCGGAGGGGCATCCAGTGACGGGAATCATACAGAATGAGAAAATGCGTGACATGGTAGCAATGCATATTGGGATTAGGCCGCTAGAGCCAGAGGACGGAGACAACTCCAAGAAGACCTCCGGTGTGAGCTCCGCATAGTTGAGGGAGCACTTCAACGTTTGCCCGTAGGAAGCAAATGACGAGGTTGTGCAGTCTTACGCTCATGTTTGGCTATGGCACTTTATGAGCACATTCCTCCTTCCTGATGCAGCCGGGAACGCGGTGTCTTGGATGGTTCTCCCAATTTTGGGTCTAGATTGAGACAACATAGCCCTGTACAGTTGGGGCTCAGCGGTTCTCGCCTGGCTGTACAAGTAGCTATGTGAGGCTTGCAGGCGCACTGCGAGGGATTCAAATGTTGGAGGGTGCACCTATATGCTGCAGATCTGGATTTGGGAGCGAATGCCCATAGGTCGAGCTTGCCGTCTCTGTGTCGATGTAAGTCACAACGGCAAATTCTCTCTTCCGCTTTAATGTTCTCAAAACTGTTGTATCATGTGAACAATTGGACTTACTTGCAATTGCAGCCATGGTATCGAAATGATGCTCATCCCACATTCTATCATGTGTGGAAGCATGTGCAGCCCATTCGTGGCAATCCGGATAGGCACTACAGGGCCTACATAAACGAGTTGGATGTTGTCATGCAGCACGAGGTAATTTGCTCACCAGAGTTTTTTAAGCTCTATTCCGTATAATGACATATGAAATAAGTATTGCGTACAAATTTTTGAAGGTTGAATGGAAACCGTACGACCGTCAGCAGCTAAGCCAGATCGTATTTTCACCGACGTGCTACAGAGACAGAGAGTTGTGGAGGTGCATGACTCCAATAATCTTGTACTACGTCGTAGAGTTCCACATGCCGCATAGGGTGATGCGGCAGTTTGGGATGATGCAACCGTGCCCTCCTTTGGAATTATCGACTTTGCAGCAATTGCACAAGTATGCAGGAATCAATAACTACTGGAGGTTATTCGATACACGTACTTAACATGTTATACTAATACTTCACTATTTTGTGATGCAGGATCAACCGCAGGAAGAGGTACAAGGAGAATGATTGGAGGGTGAAGCATGCTCAGTACCTCATCCAATGGGAGAACAGGCAAAGATGCGATCCTGAAGGTGGGCCGTATTGGCGAGCAGGACCAAACAATGAGTACATATGATGGTACTGTGCTTCGACGAGAACTAAAGTGAAGCCATCTTGGAGTAATGTGCCCATTGATGATGCACCGTTTGACTCGTTCGATGACATAGCTGACGTGTATGACACGGTGACACGCTATGGGACACAGCCTGAGCGTGCACCTCTCCATGACTACATGGTAAGATTTCAGTTTGTAATCATAGTATCGTAACATTGATCATTCATGGGATGAAAACTATGCGTACAGGGATAGCAGCTTGCAAGGCTTGCAAACGAGGCGGGCGTGGTCATGGAGCGCGCAGTCGGATCCGGTGATGGTGTGCTTCATCAGTTCGCAGAGGTACAAGCCCAACCTAATTTCCACTGATACCCATACTACCTTCGTAACCCTATCAATATCATAGTCGTGAATGTATGCTACTTACAGTTGTAGAGGGTCAGAAAAGCTACAGGCGAATGGCCATGAGGATGAACTGCATGTCGTCCACAGATGTGCACCATGGGGGTAATGGCTAGGGTACTTCTTTAGGATCACGACGGACTTCATTGGCGACTCCCCCTAGGACTGCATCACCATCCATTGCTGCAGGTCCTAGCAAGAGGTCACGAGGCAAGGCACCCGCATCCCCTCAGGCAAGCGAGGACTCTGAAGGTAACTAGTCCGAGGATGATGACCCTACATATGGTGAGGAACTGGAGATTTTTAGCATGATCGATGCTCTACTTGTGACTCAAACACAGGGAGAGTCCAGCCAGGTACATTCACCAGTTTTCCCAAATTCAATTCTGGATTGTTAAGTTCAATTCCCGAAGTGTCATACACCGTCATGCTTTCTGCTCAATTTTTCCATAGGAACCTGCACCTCGTACTCGGATGCCACGCCGGCGTCGTTCCCGGGCCACACCGACATTGGCAGCGCCAATGTGCTGCCCACGCATCCAAGGAGGGAGCGTCGCCCAAGAGATCCTTTTAGCCCTCCGGTTTAGCGGCGGCCACGACAATGAAATGTGCATGTCTCAAGTGTGATGCACTAGGTGTGCAATGCTGCAGGACTATATTGCAATTTATGCTATCTGTGTGTGCAAGACTGTTGGAATTGTCACATGTGTAAAAGACTAAGTTGGATGTTAGTTTCATTTCGGTCCATACAATGGTTTATGTTTGCTTCGTGACATACTTGTGCTTCATGTATTTTTTCGTAAATGTTCGTACTAGTCGGCTCACGCATACTAGGGAAGAGAGGGAATAACTTGATGAGTCAAACTAGTTTCAAAAAAATCACAATAAAAAAGGCTACTGAAAGTGCAAACCTACTGAAAGTGCTTGCCGCGGCAGCTGAGTCGGCAGGAGTCAGCAGCCTAGAAAACCTACTGAAAGTTGGGTAGATTTGGCGCGGCGGCGAGCTCCTGCCGTGCCAGGCGGAGTGGCGTGGCAGCCCCCATCCCACGAAACCTACTGAAAGTTTTTTGTAGTTGGCGCGACACCTCACTCCTACCACGCCACTACGCCTTGTGCGGTAGGGGTGAGCTGCCGCGCCGTTACACGTGGCGTGGCAGCCTCCACCCACACGCCGAAAACCTACTGAAAGTTCTATGCAGTTGGCGCGGCAGCTCACCCCTGTCGCACCAACCGGCGTGGCGCGGCAGTCCCTCCCACCTGTTGAAACCTACTAGAAGTTCTACGCAGTTGGTGCGGCACCTCACTCCTGCCGCGCCACTGCGCCTGGCGTGGCAGCCCCCACCCACAAGCCGAAAACCTACTGAAAGTTCTATGCAGTTGGCGCGGCAGCTCACCCCTGCCGCACCAGGTCATGGATACTTAGTTCTGTTCTGCCTCCAATACTTAATAATAGTTTGCCTCGCATAAAGTTCTTCAGGCTCCACTCCAGTCTCATGAACCATATCTTGGTATATTTTCTCCCAAAGCAAGTCGCCGTCAGGGATAGGCACATCATACTCCTTCCTAATCTTTTCTATTAGTTTTTGTTGTTTTCTTGACTTCCATGGTTCCGATGTATTACCCAACTTTAATAACAAATTACAACGACCAGAAAAATCTTCCCAATCACATGTCCTTCCCTCCTGCAACAACAATTTCATATTCTTACAAATTTGAAATAAGTTCCAACCTCAATAACACAAAAGAGACGAGTAGTTACTCACCCAATAACCGCCACGTGCATTGCCACAAAACAAACCATATCTAAGCTCAGAAGGCATCACACCTTCTGTTGCCAATATACCATACTTGCATTTACAACTAGGAGAGGACACACATGGCCATGGTGCCTTTCCACTCTCGAACTCCCGCACTTGCTCCTCCGTTGGCCACATCGTCTTTCGACCGTCTATATACTCGTTGAAATCACACAACGGCCACCCATCCTGCAAAAAACCGATGACGACATTAAAAGTGACCATATATCAATAAAACTATCACTGCTAGCTACACGTCATACTAACATTCTCATAATAAACTTACATGAGTCTTTAGCGAGCATCAAAAGAATGAAGTGAACTTAGGTGGAACCACTAAGTTTGGACGCATAAGCTTAGCAGGAACACCACACTTGCACATGGGAGGATCCCTCACACGCCTACAAGCAGCCTCTTGCTTCTTCTCCTCGGTCATCCTAGGTGGGTTTGGTGGAGGAGGAACCCAACGCCTAAACTGATAGTATGGTTTAAGCTCTGTGCTATAATATAGGAATAGGCGGATCCTAGGTTCATATTTGTCGGGTCCATTGATCCGCTGAAAGAAATCACAAGGTGCGGCAAGCATTCGATCAAAAGTCCACTTGCACACATAGAAGGCTCTTCCAGCTGTCTTTGGATACCTTGATTGTTTCACCTCTGCTTCCATGCCACATCTACAAAGAGGTACCGGAAGGGCAGGAGGTATGGGACCAGCAGCATTGGACTCGCCCACGTAACGCACATACCACCTACGCCGCTTGTATTCACAACCGAACGACGTCATCTCACCTAGACATCAAGTGCCAGTAAATTAATACACAAATAAACTTTACACACATAATCCATACGAACTATATACATCATTTTAAAAAAATACAAACACTCCATCGACAAAATACAAACACTTAACCATATCAACTATAGCAACTATATTAAGGAACAAAAATATGAGACAAATTAATTGAACATATTGTAAAAAAAGCATCATGTACACCATGTCATGTTCACTACACAATTGCATACCAACAAAATACAATCCTACCATCAAACATACAAATTAAACAATCCATCTGCAAAATACAAACACTTCACCATATAAACTATATTGTAAACTAAACATATTGGACATATTTATTGGACATATTGCAAACAAAAAAATACACATGTCATTTACACTACACAATTGGATGAATATATACCTAAATCGAAGCATTCAACAAGTTCTATACGTCAATATCATGGGCAGAGACTCTTTTGCGTCTGAACTACGCATCATCTAACACATAACAACATTGCATTTCATTCAAAATTGAAATCATCAACCTAACCCTAAGTCACCTAAACATCCTCTGATCTACCAAATGCAACGCTAAATTAAGGGAAAAAGTAAGGGGATACCTTCCACACAAAGTGATTACCAATCCTTAACTTTTTCCCTCCGAAATCGTCGGATTTTGGGTGGATTTGGGGGTGGCATGGCGGGCAGCGGCGGCAAGGAGCTCAGGCGCTGGTGTTCTAGAGGAAGAAGAAAGGAAGGAGCTGGCGCGCGTGTCTAGGTGAGGCGCTGCCGCGCCAGGCAATTAGGCGGGCTTGTGCGTCAAGCGGCCGCCCACATCAGCGCCCACCTAGCACGGCGCCGCACCGCGCCAGCGTGGTAACGGTCCACCGCGCCAGTGTGTGTGGCACGGTAGAGGCTTCCTGCCACGCCTAGCGGTCTAGCGCGGTCAAAAGGGTTACCCACCGCAAATAAACTTCGGCTTAGGTTATTTTTAAAAATAAATTTAAAAAAGGTTAAAAATAAAAAAATTCACCAGCTGTGGAGGTAACATCGCAAATAAAGGAAGATATCTTGCAAAGAAGGCAAGCCGTGATGTATTTGTCTAGCAGGCCGTGTGATGGCATCCAGGTCTCCAGGCCGTGCCCTTGGGCCTGCGTTTCTGCCAATCTAGGTGGTTGTTTCTGCCCCGTAGCAGCTTCCACTGTTGGAGATTCGTATGGTCCACGGTAGCAGCACGATCTCCTCCGTCTCCACGGGTGAGAGATGTCGCTCGCTTGCGTGCACCGGCGAGGAGCCAAGGTTGGAGGGGCGGGAGCTGGGCGATGCGGTGGGTAGTGGGCGGTAGCGGCTCGACGGCGAGGTTGCCATCGGCCTCTAGTGGTGGTCGAGGTCGGCAGAGGTTAGGATTAAGATTTCGAGGTTCCGGGGGCTCCAATGGCCACCGGCCTTAGAGGAGGAGGTCGGGCAGTGGCGGTTCAACCAGCGGTGAATGTGAGGCAGCGCGGGAGCACCACCGGGCAGGCGGGGGCTGGATATCCGGTGGGAGGTATCGGTGGTGGGGCAAGGTTGAGCGGTGGGCGGGATGGAAGGGGACGCATCGATTGGTGGGCGGACGGTGCAGCAGCGCGGCAGCCGCCGGTGGGGGCAATGGAGAACGAGGCGGCGGGGTCCTGAGGAAGAAGCTTTGGGGGAAGAAGAAGCAGTTTCATGGCCGTTAGCGGGCCTAAGCCAGGTGCCCTATGTCTTCCGCAAGCTAGATAGGAGCCCCCATTTCTAGCGAACGTCTATGTCGCCTGAAGACTCCGATGTGTCCGTGATTTTGGCCCATTGATACGATTGATTCGGCTCGGCCTTTTTCCCGCGGCCCAATTGATTCGGCTCAACCGGCCCAATACACGGCTAAATGCAGCAAAAATAGCACGTCTATGTCGCCTGAAGACTCCAGTGCGTCCGTGATTTCGACCCATTGAGACGATTGATTCGGCTCGGCCTTTTTCCCGCGGCCCAATTGATTCGGCTCGACCGGCCCAATACATGGCTAAATGCAGCAAAAATAGCGCAAGAGATATGGTTTGAACTCACAACCTACTACTTGGGAGTGAATTGAAATACTACTACACCATTCAATGGTTTGTGACAAGATGGGAATTACAAACCTATTTAACTAACTAATTTTCTTTTTTTCCTTTTTCTCTCTTTTCTTTTCAGTTTTCTTTTTTTCCTTTTTTATTGTTTGTTTCCCTATCTTGTTTGGTGGAACTATTCATTTATTTATTTCTTTTTTGCAAAAGGAGAGAGCTTTATTGATTAGGGATTATCATTACAAATGAGTGCATGAACACACTCAGGAAATGAAAGAAAAGAAACACAACACTGTCTTGATCTAGCCAGATGAGCTAGCTCATGAGCCACCTTATTCTGCTCTCTCCCTATCTTCATGAAAATTGAAATTAAGCTACGTAGCTGCTGACCTTCATGCAGGACATCCATGATTACAGGAGCCACCTGGGACCTGTCCATACCGTCCTTCTTGAGCTTATCAATTACAGTGGAGCAGTCTGCTTCCAACACCATATCCCGGTCCGCCCACCGCACAGCCATCCTGATTCCCTCTAAGCATGCTAGCGCTTTTGCTTCTTCAGCATCTCTGCAGTGCCGTAACCATCTCCAAGCCATCAGTAGAGGTTTGCCTGTGCAATCACGTATAACAACCCCTACAGCTGTTGCACCTGTCTCGATGATGAAAGCCCCATCCACATTGATTTTGAGTGTTTCGCCTGATGCTGGAGACAACTTCTTTGGAGATTTCTCCCGGCGCAGCCACACAACTCTCCTCTCATTACATACCTTCTGCTTTCCTTGACCATCATTACATTGCTGTTGTCAGATTTGCAACAGTGCTTCGAGGTATTTAGTAAGAAAGACCACCGATCCTGCAATGGATATTTTCTCGCCCGCTTGCAGCATTGCATTCCTAGCACTCCAACAAACACCATATTAGCATAAGGAAATTGGAAGCAGTGTCAGTATCATACCGTGCTAGTAACAAGGAGCCATTCCAATCCTATGTATGTGATGTCCTCTTCCCTTGGCAGTGCGACATGCTTTCGCAACTCTTGCCGAAGCGCTTGTGCATGTGGGCAGGAGATGATAGCATGGAAATAATCTTCCATCTGCCAGCCACATAGCTCGCAGCTGCTCACCTGGTCTAGATGCCTATAGCATTTGTTTGCCCTTGCGGGTAGTCCATTTCGGACAACCTTCCATGCAAAAATCCTAACCTTGGACGGCACATTCGCTCCCCATATTTTCTTCCAGATTTCTCTGTCCCCGTTTGTACTGGTACTAGAACCTTACTCCCCCAAACCATAATTCATTCTCAGCGCTACCTTATATGCACTTCGCACCGTGAATAAACCTAACTTCTCAAAGCTCCATGCTATCCAATCTGGACACGACAATCTTGGGAGCTTAGTTTTTAGGATTTCAGCTATGTCGCAGGGGTAAAAATACCTCCTAACAAGCGCTTCATCCCAACAATTTGAAGTTTGATCAATGAGATGTGTAACCCTCCGGATACGGCAGGTTCTAGTGCTTCCAATAGGGCGCAAACCATACAGCCTTGGTAACCAGTTATCACGCCATATGCGAGTGGTATGGCTATCTCCGACTCGCCAGACAATTCCTTCTTTCTGAAGTACCAACCCATGCTCTATTGCTCTCCATGTTTGAGACGCTTCACCTGCTCTCGCCATGTCCAGAAGGTTTCCTCTAGGAAAGTATTTAGCACGTAGAACCCGCGCGCAAAGGCTATCAGGGAAGGCACTTAATCTCCAAGCCTATCGCGCCAATAGTGCTTGGTTGAACAAGTGGAGATCTTTGAAACCCATACCTCCATGACCCTTTGGTAGGATCATTGTTTTCCAAGGTACCCACTATACCTTGCGTTTCCCCTTATCCGAACCCCACCAAAAGGCACGGATACTTTTCATTAGATCTTCACACAAACCTCCCGTGATCTTGAAAATACTCATAATATAATTTGGCAGCGCTTGGGCAACTGACTTGATTAGGACCTCCTTACCCGCAGATGATAGGGCTTTCTCCTTGCCTGTGACCATACGCTTCATAAATCTCGCTACAAGCGGTTGGAATGTCCCTCACTTTAACCTTCCATTTGGTGTGGGCAGACCCAAATATTTCTCTTCAAAATTCAGGCGTTCAATCCCTAAAATAGACCTGACTGCCTGAGCCCTCGCCTCATCTCCTCCCTCACGCACCAATAAGGAACATTTACTTGGGCTCAAGAGCTGTCCCGTGCACTTCTCAAAAGTTGATATGGCTGATCGCACATTATGAGCCTGTTCTTCGGTAGCATGAAAGAAGAGCAAACTATCATCAGCAAATAATAAGTGTGAAATGCTAGGTGCTCTCCTACATACCTTTAGGCCCTTGAGCCGATTCAGTCTTTCATACTGTTTCAACAAGGATGACAAACCATCAGCAACAAGAAGGAAAAGATAAGGCGAAAGCGGATCACCTTGCTGTAAACCGCGCGACGGGGCGAAAGGTACAGGGGTACCCCATTGAAGCGGACAGAATAGCGCACTATGGTTACACACGTCATAACCCAATGCACCCATTGACTTTGAAAGCCCAACTTCATCAACAACCTTTTTAGATAACCCCAATCCACACGATCATACGCCTTCGATAGATCCAACTTATACGCGCAAAATTCCCATCTATCACCTGTGCTCTGTCTGATGGCATGTATGCATTCAAAAGCTAGCAAGGCATTATCAATTATCAACCTCCCTGGAACAAAGGCGTTCTGTTCCTGTGACACAATCTTACCTAACAGGGGCGTTAATCTATTCACCATGCATTTAGAGATCACTTTGTAGATCACGTTGCACAGACTTATGGGCTGAAAATCTTTTAATTCCTCTGGGTTGCTGCTCTTTGGAATTAGTACAATAGCCGTCTCATTGATACCCGATGGCATGATGCCATCAGAGAAGAAACTCTTAACAGCATTAATCACATCCTCCTTCAGGATGTCCTAGTGTGTCTGAAAGAATCGCGCTGGAAAACCATCCGGGCTTGGTGCTTTAAGCGGACCCATCTGGAATAGCACGTCTGAAATTTCTTGATTAGTGAACTCCTTACATAGGTGGTTGTTCATCTCATCATTGATCTTTGGCTCGACTAGCTGCAGCAACTCATTAGGAATGACTCCCTGATCGGCCGTATATAATTCCTGGAAGAATGAGGATGCCATCTCCTTCAACTCCTGCATATTCTCACTCCACTCACCATTACTCTGCCTGAGTCTCTTAATTTTGTTCTTCCAAGCTCGCCACACAGCCTGCCTATAAAAATAACTAGTATTTCTATCACCTTCCTTGAGCCATGCGATATGCGAGCGCTGGAGCCACATCATTTCTTTCCTATAAAGCAGCTCGTCCACTCTATCTGTTACTTTTCGAATTTCACAACGTTCTATCCCTGGATCCGCCTTGAGCTCCTCCAACTTGACTCTTAACACGTCCAGCTCTGCCATGACTGACGCAAAGTTCTTTTTGCTCCAGGTACGCAGTGCTGATTTTACCTCACGCAAAGCTGCAGCAACACCTCCCAGCCCTTCTCTACTTGGTGTTGTACACCAAGCTTCCTTCACTTCTTGCGCTAGTGACTCCAGGTGTTCCCACATAATTTCATAGTGAAAGATTTGAGATTTATGCCATTCCTAGTTCTCCTTTCTAATTTCAAGAAATAGCGGGCAATGCTCGGACCAAGAGGACACAAGGTGATGCAATGTAGCATCACCAAACAAATCACGCCAGCTAGAATCCGCAACAGCACGATCGAGGCGTACCTTAACATTTGCATCTCCTGAGCGTCCATTATCATAGATGTAAGGGAGGCCCACAAACCCCAAATCAACCAGGTCATAGTCAATCAAGACTTCCCTAAATGCCGCCATCTGACTTTCCAATCTCGCGCAGGCAGAGAAGTGCTCAAAGCCCCACATGGTTTCATTGAAATCACCAACTACTAACCATGGGAGATTAGATACCCCCCAAAGTCGGCGCAGAGCATCCCACATAATATGGCGATTTTCTATTCTCAGCTCACCATAAACAAACATGATTCTAAACCACAGATCATGCACGCTCGCGCGTGTAGAGACATCAATATAATGACAATTCTTTTCTATTAAATTAACTTCAACAGACTCATGCCAAAAAAGAACTAAACCTCCGCTCCTACAGACAATATCCATACCAATGCAATTCTTTAAGCCTAATCTCCAATGCAAATGTCCTACTCTATTTTCTAAATTATGAGTTTCACAAAGAAAAATAAAAGACGGGCTTTTAGCTCTCACAAGAGCCGTCAATTCCTGAACTGTGCGAGAGAGCCTGGTCCCCCGACAGTTCCATACCAAAGCATTCATTTTGCCTGGCGGGGCTCACCGTGAGCACCCGCCAGGGACTTGCACTCTCCTCGTGCATAGACGTCCTCCTCTACCATCAGACCAGCACCCGCACCTTTGTTGACAACTTTCATCGTCACCGTAACACCTTCATTCAAAAGACCGTTGTCCTGCAGCCCTTGCATAGATTTTATAATTGCTCCCGGCTTCAAGATCTTTTTATTCTTCTTTTGTTTGTCGATGTCCTTCACAGCACCTAGGCTTTTCGGGTGGGACTTTCTCTCATCCAGATTGCCATTTTTTTGCTTTAGCCATCTGCAACCTGTCATGAATGCTTAGCGGCATAGAAGGCGACGTACCGGCAACGCCCGTTTGTGCAGACAAAGATCCCTCACTAGAGTCGACAAAGGAATTTAACCCCGCGACTCTACCTTGCACATCCACCAATGGGGCTGCTGGCTAGTTTCGGACAGGAGCAAAAGTAGATACCTTGGGGTCGAGGAGCTCCTCATCCACTGCCATTTTTTGGACATCCTGTGCCAGCGAACTTTCCACCTCGAGATCGACCGCCGCCTCTCCAATTGGTGATTCATCCATCTTTTCCATAGACACTCCTTCTTTCACACGTGCGCTCTTGCTAGAGTTTTGGTGAACGCCGCCACTGGACGCTGAATAGCTATGGGCCCCTCCACTCATCCGCGGCTTAAGGGAAGCAAGCACCCTATCTTGCTGACCTCCACTAAAATTCAGACCCCTTTTGGCAGCTTGGGGCGACGCACGAAAAGATATGGTTCTACCCACCTCCTTCTTGTGCGGCGAAGCCCGCAGCTCCGTACCATATCGGATGCCCCCATCACCATGCACTTCATCCGGGCACTCGCGATCAGCCTTGCCAATGCGACCACACGTAAAATAGAAATGTGATACTCCTTCATATTTCACCATGAACACCATAACACCATGCCCCTTCACCTTGATATGGACACTAGGCTGCAGGGCGTTTGCTAAAGGAAAATTCACCTTGACTCTCTTGAAATCCCTTACTGCTTCACCAATCTCCATGACCCCTCCAATCTTGCTTCCAAGTGCCCTCACAAAACTATCAGTCATCATCCCAATCAGGATATCGTAGAGGCGAACCCACAATGGGATGGATTCGATGACCACATCAGACGGTCTAGTGAATCCATCATAGCACACAATGATAAGAGCATCTCCCCTATACTTCCATGACCCTCCTCGGAGAACATACTTCAGCCCACGTTCCGACTTGAACTCCAGCAGGTATCTATTATCTCTAAGGTCCCTCAAGACCACCTCTCCCTCGAGGTCCCAAATGTCGCACATCTATGAGAAAACACTGCGTCGTTTAAAATGACGCCCAGTATAGAATCTAGCAATCGCCAGCCACTTGTTCTGCCCACCAGCTTGCAACTCCTCTTCCTTGAAAATAAATTCATCTTCATCTTCTACTGCGTCCAACGGCTGCTTGCCATGGACAATCAACCTTCTATCCAGATTCACTTGATGGCAAAGGTTCCCTTCCATATCATCCAGGTCGCCTGCAGCCGGCGATCCAACCTCGCGATCACCCATGGCACCAGTTCTTCCTTCCTGCTACAAAAGCTTCGAGTTGCCAATGTTCCCCTCGCAGCTCATCATACCAACTGGGGCATTTCCTCCACGAAGATCATCGTACGTTGGTTTTCGATGGGCAATCTCCTCACCGGAGATCCCGTATCACCCCCCACCGCAGACCTTAGATCAAGAGCAGAAGAGATGGCACCACCAGGGTAGACGAGGAACCAGGAACAAAGCAACCCTAAGATTTGAAACGGCAAACAAAGATATACCTCCTGTAACTATTGAGACGTGGCCGATACGGAGACTCCTGTCGCCGTACGATGATCAGATCCCAACGCCGGCCAAACCAAGCTCGAGAGGAACGTATCCGCGATTCGTAACTGAATCGGACTCAAACACAGCCAGACCCTAGATGAGTTGTTGTTAATCGACGGAGAACTCCCGTCAAGACTGCCCACTGCCTCTCGGTAGCCGCAGTAGACCAGCTTCCTTCCCTAACGACGAGCTCGCCGGAGAAATCCTAAGACCTAGATGCCAACTCCCAGTCGCCGCCAAGTCACCCTCCTGTCGCCTTTCCGGAGTTTCTATTGCTTCCCCCAAATTATTCATTTATTTATTTATGGCTCTTTTCTTTTTTTTTCTTTTTCTGTTTTGTCTTCTTATTTCTTCCCTTTATTGTTTTATTTTCTCTTCATTGTTCCTCAAGTAGTTATCTTATCTCAACTTTGTAATAATTTTTGTTTTCTTCCTTTATATTTTTTTGTTATTTATTTTTTCCTTGCAGATACTTCTATCATCCATGATGATTGAACTATTCATCAAGACTATATTTTTCCTTTTTCTTAAATATATTTTGTGTGTTCCTGGTGATTGAAGTAATTCTTGGCAGAATATAATATGTTCTTGGTGTACAATTATTTATGTTCTGTTTATTATACACATAGAATTATTTATTAGACTCATTTGTTCGCGTCATTTGATATATTTGTTCTATTTGATATATTTGTTCTATGTGTATAAATACTTGTTTTGTGAGTTCCTACAATTTGTTTGAGGTATTTATAGATATTTTATTCTATAAGTTCATATAATTTGTTTGATGTACATATTCTGCTGTTTTGTGCTACACTATAAAATTTTCTATCTTTTGTTTGTGTATACTATTATTTGTATGTCACTTTTTGTTTGCATCATAGAGTCTTCTTGATGTTCAATATTTATGACCGAAGTCACGGGGAGTCGAACCCTAGCCTGCTACGTGCTACTCAGGTGCTCTAAGCTATCAATATTTTATTCGTTGTTTATAATCATTTGTTCATCATGTTATTTTTTTATTTGCATTAGAAAATCATTTATTCGAGGTATTCAATTATTTGCTCGCTGCAATCAAAATTAATATTAAGTATTATAAAATTATTTTTAAAAAAATCATCCAAACATAGTCAAGTTGGATCATATTTAGAAGGTCATGTTGTAAGAAATCTATTGGTGAAATTGGAAGTTAATTTAATTAGATGCACGGTATAAGATCTATAGATTTTTTTTATTGAAACTTTCTTTGCATGTGAGTGATATCATCAATTTCATCCCATATTGCATGCGTCCAAGCTGGAGCGAAAAGCAGTCCATGATCACGTGCTGCTGCGATGCATCCGATTCCTTCGAGCGACTCCTTCGAGCGACAAATGCGGATTTGTTACCTCTACTGATGTATAACCGCACCCCGTTTCTGCCATATTAGCTGCCATTCTCAATCCACAGAGGAAATGAAATCCAATTAGATCAGATGCAGCAGGTTTAACCTTCGTTTCAAAAAATAATAATTCGTTAAAAAAAAGATGTGGCAGGTTTAACCATGATCCCCTTCCAGCTATGAAACGTGACCACCGGCCGTTGCTGTAAATGGAAAAACGCGTGCTGCTGCAAGAAGCTCGATCATGACTCCCTCGCGCCGCGCCGCAAGAGCTCGATCGCGTAGCGGGAGAGGAAGGGAGGTGGCGGCGCATCGTGACGGGAGAGGGGAGGTAGCTGGTTTTAGTCTTTTAACCCGTTTAGCTGGTTTTAGTTGAATTCAACGAGGCGTCGTGACGGGAGAGGGGAGAGGAGAGGGGAGAGGGGAGGTAGCTGGTTTTAGTCTTTTAAACCGTTTAGCTGGTTCTAGTTGAATTCAACGAGCTAAAGGATAGTTGCCTTTCAATTAGTTAGGAGAGCTGGTCTGTTTGGACCATCTCAGTAACTTTTGTTTTCATTTTCAGTCGGACTTTGTACCAATACAATCATACCATACCGGTAGGTATTAAGTAGGAAAATCGACTGGTGCTATACTCATCCACTCGATTCTGAGCTCAACCACCGGCATAGAAAAACTGGGTGAAAGAGGAAACTAAAACAACAAAAAAAGTTTGAATGATACCAAACAAACAAAAAACGACTGGAAACAATATAAAAAACCATCGAAACATGCTAAAATTTGAGACATGTAATGTTTTACGGTACACAATACTAGACTATATTAGTGTTCGAAAAGAACTAATATACAAACATCCGGTCAAGATTAATTGTATACTTAAGATTAAGATTAATTGTATACTCTGAAACCTTCACATGTGGTATGGATAGTATACATGAATAGTATATGAATAGTATAGGTAGCATAAGGGTATCATGGTAAAAGAACAAACGACATCACTAAAAATTTATTTTTGATACTAGCATATAGTTTAAAAGGCTATTCCGTCACATGTAATAATTACTAAATCGTCTATAATTATGAACACTGCATATACTACTATGTAATAATTACGATTAATTGTATACTTAAGATTAAGATTAATTGTATACTCTGAAACCTTCACATGTGGTATGGATAGTATACATGAATAGTATATGAATAGTATAGGTAGCATAAGGGTATCATGGTAAAAGAACAAACGACATCACTAAAAATTTATTTTTGATACTAGCATATAGTTTAAAAGGCTATTCCGTCACATGTAATAATTACTAAATCGTCTATAATTATGAACACTGCATATACTACTATGTAATAATTACTAAATCGTCTATAATTATGAACACTGCATATACTACTAGTATTGTGTACTGTAAAAGAGCTCAAATTTGGATAAAGTGGAAACGACCTACAGGAACAATCGAAAAATGACTGACAAGAACAGACAGTGCAAAACATAAGAAAAAGAAAACCATATCGAATTTTCTAGAGTTGAAAGATTAAATGACGTGAAATCACCGGTTCAAGGAACTGAAATCAATTGTTCTGCAGCCTGAAATCAATTGCTCTTCAGATGAAAATCAAAAGATCTAGACACTGAACATTTAACATAAATTTCAAATGAATCAGTTCGATCCGAGCCGGGGGTGGAGCGGGAGAGGGAAGGAGGAGGAGGGTGCAGGTGTCGCCCCGGAGTCGCCAGGAGAGCAAAAAAAACTTCACTAGGAATGGGAGAAGGCAATCATGAATGCGTCGCGCTGGACGGTACGGAGACACCGCGTCCTCGCTTGTCCGGGCGACCCTCGCGCCGTGGTACGAAAACAATTGATGACATATAGAAAAACAATCGAGTAATGATTAGGAATTCCGATTAAAGGCCTGTTTTCTTCCACTTGCTAAACTTTAGCACCCGTCACATCGAATGTTTAGATACTAATTAGGAGTATTAAACGTAGACTATTTACAAAACCCATTACATAAGACGAATCTAAACCACGAGACGAATCTATTAAGCCTAATTAGTCCATGATTTGACAATGTGTTGCTACAGTAAATATTTGCTAATGATGGATTAATTAGGCTTAATTAGGCTTAATAGATTCGTCTTGCCGTTTCGTTTACTACTCCTAATTAGTATCTAAACTCCTAATTAGTATCTAAACATTCGATGTGACACGTGCTAAAAATAAGACACAGGAAGAAAACGCCCCCTAAGTAATAGTTCTTAGACTTCTGCGCTGTGTATTCTACTACTACCGGTAATATGAAAAGGGCGCCAGGGAGGATGAACATCAAGTTATGCTTCAGTTTATCATGATCCAGCACCCAAAATCATGTTGCCAGTACTACCTGTCCCAAATTAAAGGTTATTTTTGAAATGTTTATAGCTTTTGCTGTACACTATGTCATGAATAAAAAAAACAGCCTACAATTGAAATAGCTTCTGCTATGACTAGATATATTATATAGTAAAAACTATAAATCTAAAAATACCAAAACAACCTGCTGAAACGGAGAGAGTAGGCAACATGTACCCATGAGGAAAAAAACATAGCAAGCAAGAAAATTCTATTGACATTTCTCAGACGATTTACAGGGAACTGTGGTATATTTTTTACACAATCTGGCCTGAAATCAAAGAATTACTGGGCCGAATCTTAACACCCTCAATTTGCTGTACAGTCAAAGGTAGAAGGCACTCCCGCTACAAAATTTGGTCAGCTGACGTCCCAAGCCACAGAGGGCACCCCCGCTACAAAATTTGGCCAGCTGACGTCCCAAATGGATCACTTGTTAGCACTCTGCATGAGCTCAAACCACTGCACAGCATATAACAAGATATATGAGCAGGGTATATATTTGCTAATAATGACGTCAAGCCACAGAGGGCACCCCCGCTACAAAATTTGGCCAGCTGACGTCCCAAATGGATCACTCGTTAGCACTCTGCATGAGCTCAAACCACTGCACAGCATATAACAAGATATATGAGCAGGGCATATATTTGCTAATAATGGATCAAAAGAGTTAAAAATGATACTTCATACCTGTCTAAGCAGGTCAGCCAATGTGCGAGGAAGCGCTTCGATGTTCTGTAGCATAACATAGTAAGGGAACGGAAAGGAATCCATGTATTTTTTCAGTTGTAGATTCTCCCCTGCTTTAAAGCATGCTTCCTGTAGATTCATAATAGAATCCTCAGGGCTATCCAGGAGGACATATGCAACCATCCTCTTTCGGTTTAGAACATCTCTGACATGGCGCCTCAAGTTTTCCTGCCAAAGAACTGACTTCAGAACCGAGGGGGTAGGCAGGTATTGGAGCTACAGGAAAAAAATGGACGAGAAAAATAATTACCTTTTCATGGAACTTGCCATCGGATATGATTAGTATCAGTTGCTGCAGTGGATTTTGCCCTGATGGTGTGCGTGCCCTTGCCACGGCAGTATCGAGCATTGTGTTTAGATGCGTCAGGAGATCAGAAACTGGTTGGTCCTCAATTTTGTTATCTTGCTCAAAGGACAAACTAGAGATCATCTGTAACCGGAGCAAGAAAGAGAGGATCAGTTATGTAAGTTCCAAAAGAAAAAATGTAGGGATATAACGAGACAAATGAAACATAATGATAGGTTCGTCAACTTACTTTGACTCCAGCTTCACTATTGAAGATCTGATGAAAATCATGTAGAACTCTAACATTCCCCTTCTTTCCAAAACTTGCAACTGCAAACTGTCCAACCTCAAGCTGTGACATAGCACGGCACACTGTGACTAATGCCTCAATAGCAACTTTTCCACATTTGCCCTCAGACATACTTCGTGAATCATCAATGGCAATAACCACTTGGTAATTCCTTTTATTCGGTTTAGTTCGCCGCAGCCATATCTTGTCCCTGCGGAAATGACTTGCAATATATGGAATAACCTGAAAAAAGTAATAGTCATGTCTAATCATATAAATATACAAGTGAACATCCCTTTAGAGGGGAAAGGAAAATGTTTCATTATGTCATTGGAAATAAAAGTACCTTCTTCATGTTTATTCTCTTTCCAGTTCTATAATCCCCTTGAAGCTTACTTGCAAGAGTTGGTTCCATGACTAGACGCAATTGCTCAGCTAGTTCCTGGGACAGTTTCATAGTTGCCAGTTCGAGATTTTTCCAGTCCACAAAAGCCCTTTTCGTTTCTGCATCAGGTATGTCCAGATCCATCTGAGTAGACAATTCCGTGTCAACAGCTAGGTCATCCAGAGCTATTTTGTCATCTGCTGGGGGTCGCTTGAAGGAAACAAGATTTTGGAAAGAGTTATCTTTTCCGACTTCAACTAAATCTTGAACGGATGTATCTGTTTGAATCTCTGGGCCCTCTAATACATTTGCATTTTCAGACTTGCTGGTAAGTGCCTGCGACGCTTGAATATGAGGCACCTCAGGGTTATCAGGTGTTCTCTCCTCACTTTGTTCTAATTGCTTGACACGGCTTTCATCTTCGATGAAAGATTGTTTGATTTGAGTGTCATCACTGATCTGATCAGCTGTTGCGGCACCCAATGCCTGAGAGGTGCTCTGCTCACCCTCAGGGACATAACGAAATTGAGTAGCATTCTCATCATCACTATGATGTCCATTTTCTGGTGGATTATCCTGGGTATCAGCTGAGACTCTAGCTCGTTCTTTCCACTCTTCCATTGCATCGCCAATACTCCTGAAAGGATTTGCCTGCTTGATGTGCGATTGTGGAGCATCATTTTGCATCTCTGGTTTGGTGTTAGACAATCTTGAATCATCACCAGAATTTGGCATAGATATTTCCATATTGGGCAATTCATTTCCTGAAAAATTAACTGAAGGAGCAACTGCACCATTCATATCGCTGCTGTTGGCCAAGTTTGCTTCAGATTCTCTGTTATTGTCTACTTGCATATTCTCAGGCTGGCCTTGTGAAGGATGCTTAAGAGAATCAATCTTATCCAATTGTTGCTTATCTATATTTTCTGTGTTTGCATCTTCAACATGGTCCCCATCATGATCTACCGCACTATCACCATGCTGTGCCATATCCCCTAACTCCATATCATCTGAAGCATCTGACCTCTGATCTGCTTGCTCCACTTCTTCTGAACCAATGTCTTCATTGTCAGCATCTTCCTCGTCAAGTTCTTGCGTCTCCATGTCAATATCATGGGAATCATTATCTGGTTCCGGGAGTTCAGGTCCTGTTCGGTCATCATATGCATCTGTTTTGTCCATGACTTCCTCAGTATTCAGATCAGTTTCCTCACAGGTAATGGGTTCATCTTCCAAATCATCATTCTTGCCTTGCTCATCATCATTATCCATTTCCATATGATCTTCCTCCTCAACAGAACCATCATCCTTAGCTCTCAGCTCCCTATCATTCTTCTCTGCCCTCACTGATGAACTAGAATCGTATTTCTCAGTTGATGTCTTCGGATCATCATCTTCATCCTTGTCCCATGATTTCTTTCCAACCACTTCGCTTGAATCACCAGTATCACCCATCTGACTATCCAAGTTCATGTCTTCATCTTCATCTTCAGTACCTGACTCCTTGCCTTCGGGATCCTCAGAAACATCAGATAGATCTGCATCGAAGTCCTCTTTCATTTCAACTGCTTCATTATCATTCTTAGGAGCTTGATCTGGCTTATGCGTAGCATCCTGCTCAACATCAGGAATGTTAGCGGCAATGAAGCATACTGAAACTGTTACAGTTAGAAGTATATACTTAGAAACACTAACCGTTGCTTTGTCCTCAATTTCCGATGGATCCTCTATTTTAGAGCTTACACTCTTTCCACCATCCCCATCACCCAAGCCAGTTCCAGTTTCTACTGCATCTTGCTGCTGTTCATCATCAGCAGCTTCTGTTGTATCTTCTGTGGAACCAAATCCCTCCACAAATAAATAAATAAAAAGGTCCCCAAGTGCATGCGTAATTTCAGCAGTCTGAAACAAAATGGGAAGGCAATTAGAGAAACAAAATCAAACATTATTTTCCCAGTCTAAAGCTCCTCTAAACATGAAACACTTACTGTTCTGTGTGCTTCTAAAAGTTCAGAAAGTATCCCTTCTGCTGATGACAGGATTACACCCAGCCAAGCATGAAGATGCATTAGGTGGACCTCTATATTAGAACGAATCTCAGGTTTACAGTCAACCAGTCGCTTCTGTTGGCAAACAATAAGAAGTCAGATGGTATCGCGCAAAGTTATACAGATAAGACAACATCAGGTGTAAAGGGTGAAGGAACAAACCACTGTAATACAAAGCTTTTCACTAGCATCACAGATGTGGTTCAATTTAAGATTCACGGTATATGACTGCAAAACATCTTTCCAAGATGTAATAGTCCCCACTGGTGAATCTTCAGCTCCATTATTGCATATTTCAAAATCAGTGAGCTTTCCTAAAACACCAACAGCTAGCATGAAAGTTTCCTTTAAAATTCCTTCATATGAACCTTCAAGTTCTGGTAGGATGTCAGAGCATATTTTATGATCGTCTTCAACTTCTCGGGGGTTCTCTATTGCCATCTTGCCCTACAACAAAAATGCTTGTTTAAGCAGAAAATATTCGTAGCAAAGTAAATGCGTTCACGTATGTACCAGCACAAACCTTATCCAGCAATTCTTCCAAACGAGAGATAAGAACTTCCTTAACGGATCTCATTGAAATTTCCTGTTGGCGCATAACCTGCATATCTTCTCTTAACGAATCGACAAGCTGGCAATTCTCATAAAAATGTTCCTCCATCTCTCTTGTAGCAAGAGGCAAAAGTTCCTCCATCTCTCTTGTAGCAAGAGGCACATTCTTATGTGCACCGGTAAATATATTATTAGATCCAAGCAAGTATTTATCCAATAAATCCTGCAAGGGAAAAATAGATTCAATAGACATATCACTGATGAATGTAAAATGTTTTGCTCAGTTGTATCTGCTTAAACAAGTATGCTTGCATGTGACTTAAGCTCACACTGACTTCAACTTATTTGGAGCTTCTATTAGAAACAGGGTATAGATCATTGAATGAGACCCAAAAGTAATACCCTGATTGATATCGATTTGATATAAGCCCAAGAGATATAGGTCAAACAGGCCAGCTCCCCCTTCTACAGGACAACTTACAAGTAATATTACCTTAGATTCAGAAAATCTCGAAAGAAACTTTTCAAGAAGAGTTGACATTGCAGCAGCTTCTTTGGAGTTGCCACAAGAGCTATGATGGCAATCCTTAAAGCTTGTGAGCAACAGATTGGTGTCTGTTGTCATGTTCAGCACACTGTCAAACAATTTCTGCATTAAAGATAACAAAATGTGTCAGTGCATGAAACATGCAAAAGATCCGTCAAAATTGTAAAACTTAAGCAGAAACCCTACCTTTTGCTGCCACATGGAACTCAATAGCACATTTTGGCATGATGATAGAGATCTCTCTCCTATAAAGAAATAATATGAAAATAAGTTTTGCTAATTGATTTTGGAGCCCTAAATTGAAAAGGCATAAGTTGAGAAATACCTCCAGAACCTAACAAGAAAATAGAATGCTGAAACTGCTTCAACTGATCAAAGAGATTATAAGCAAAATGTCTTTGTTCAGACAAGATAGTCAACAGATGATTCATAAAGGATGTGGCCCTGTTAACCTGTAGATTGCTCAAAGCATAAACGCAAAATTGATATATCTTCATCAATGGTATCCAGATACTGAAAACAACAAAGAAGAACTGACCTCCTCTAGACCCAGATCTTTGTTAAACTTCAAGGAAACTTGTCGAAGTTGTTGCATCATTGCCAAACATTTAAAGTATTGACAGTTTGCATACTTCCAGTTATCTGTGGTTAATAGCATGGAATGGACAATGCTAACATCTTCCAGCTTTTTCTGCGAGCTTACTTGCTGGAGTAAATGTGCTGCATCATACGACTCCTCCAAGAACAATGAACTTGGTGCAGAAAGCTCATCTCTCCACTGGAAATAAAACAAAAAATATTGTATTTTGTAAAAGCTCTTCTTTTCGGCGTAGGAATGTAAGAATGTCAAGAAAAGCATGCTTTCAGTTATAGAATTGTATTGTAGAGCTATAAAAAGCAGGGGGAAAGGGGATTTTGTTTTATGGCATTATAGTACCTCATGACCCATTGACCTGTGCTTTGATAGTCCACATTCCTCAAGAGTTTTGAACAGATTGGATAGAGCTGTTTTCTTCTGGTTCTTTTTCCCATGCTTCAGTGTATTCGCAAAATTAGCAGACCCACAGATTCTCTCAAGTGCGTCCCAAAAGAATTTCAATCTGTCATTGAGCTCAATTTCATCTAGACGGTGGTTCACATTCTGTACAGTATCTGAGTATTCTGTCAAGAGAATAATAAGGACCAAATCACAATCACGCGAAAGATGGAAAGAGTTTTTCTTTTCTCTCTGTGTTGTGTGTGTGTGTGTGTGGTGGTGGTGGGTGGGGGTGGGGGGTGGGGGGGGTTACCTTTGACTGTAGGAATTCCAACAGTAGTACCATTTGTATTCTGCAAAGCTTGTAGTGATAAAGAAGTCTCACTTGCCCACTTGCTGTACCACAAAAACCTGGCAGAAAGACCAAAACAACATAAGTATGTGTAATTTAAGAATTCAAAAATATTATCGACTTTACAGGACCACCTTTTGTTGAAATTTTCAGTGTCAACAGGAAACTGTGATTCAGGCAAGTGAGGATCAAGCCAACATGGAACTTTCCTTGCTGTGACTTCATTTAGTAGATCGATGACTGGCTTTCTCAAAATTTTCTATCAAAACACATGATCAAAGGTGTCATCAAAAATTGCAAACGAATATGGACAGATTGCTGTCTGAAGCATATGGGTGCAATTATAGTTCTAACTAAAAGGAAGTCACGAACTACTTCGATAATAATAATTTTTTTGCCCAACCTTATAGGGCTTTTATGTTAAAAATAAAGACATCAAGTAAACAGTACGGTACATACATTAAACTGTTGCAGAAGCTTAAAAATCTTTTGCCTAGTCCTCTTAAAACTTTCAATCGAAGCTGTACTATATGGAGCTTGCTCCCAGCTGTAAAGCTTGACCAGATCCTTCAACTCCTTCTCAATGTCTCCTTTACCAGATCCAATATGCCCATCAACACTTGAGTTGTGAAAGAAATTATCAGAACCAACCGAGAAGAAATGGAACAGAGAAATACTTCAGATAGATTGCAGAGTGACTTACAGTGACAAGAACTGCATGTAGTAGCCAAACACATTATACAGAATGTTCCGGATTTTCTTCATTGCAGTACTGTCAGATTGATAAGGTCAAAAATGTAAATTTTATTTTAAAAAACTAAACTTTAGAATGAGGAAGATTAGCTATAATGGGAAAAGCAAATTTATATCAATAGTTGTACTGAACTATTAGCTTACAAACACTTCTTTTATTATTGAAGCAACAAAAATCAACATCTCAATCTTACCTTGAATAATCACCCATGCTAGCACCCTCAGAAATCTCGCCATGGAAGGCAAGAAGAAGATGCAAGCGTCTCTTGAATTCTCCAAGATTTGATGTTTGAACAAATTCTTCAACACTGAATTTGTGGACCAGGTTTACATTAGAAAAAAGATACACAATTAGGAAGTGAGGGCAAACATATGTACCTTTTGATGATAGATAAGTCCTCATCAGTTGAAATACCACTAGTCTGAGTAAGCAATGCTCGCAATGGAAACCATAGCTGCACAAGTCAAAGAATATTATGTTAGCCAAAAATCAAGGAATAACACATAAAATTGCATAAATAATTATTAAAACTCACTTTTGCAGCATCCATATCATACTTTTCCTGGAGTTCCTCAAGCAGCAATGGCCAACAGTCTAACTCAAGCCTTTGCCATGAATACACAAGCATGAATATAGGTGGAAGATGACCTGCAGCGAAAAGGAGATCAAAACAATACAACATTTGCTTTGCCAGACATGGCTTTTTGAGATGTTGGGCATCTCACCACGCAGAACCATAAATGAACAACAAATCGTGATGCCATAACAGATTGTTGATGAGAAAATTATTAAAAACTAGTAAATAGACAGTGCATGGCCCTTCTTCAGATGAAGGGAGGACAACCACATTGCGATCTGCAAGTGTACAACAAAGCTTAGCAAGATTCAACCTTACCTTTTAGAAAGAACTTGGAGTCATTTTCCTGCAAGGTTTGCACTTTCACAGCCAGCAGTTGCAATCCAAGCAAAGCCTTAAGAATAATAAATATAAGAGAAAAATTGGACAAATCAGTATTAACAGCATGTTACTGTTACGCAAACATTTATTGGATAACAGACCTTTGAAATTGACGTGCTCAGGGGCATTGCTAAAAGGGAGGCAATTGTGTCCAATATTTTCAGAAGACCTGGGTGATCAGGCCATTCGTTCAAATAGTTTGTAACTTCCTTTTTAAGTGTAGTTAATGGCTCAACCATTTTAAACATCACAAAAGGATTTGGGTCCTGCAACATGCAAAGCTTAATACATGAAAGGAAACCAATGAACATCAAGGTACATTTGGAATGATGCCATACCTTGTAAGCATTATAACCACTGCAGTTGAGGGAAGTTGCAGAAGTTCGTTGATATTCCAGACAAACACGAAATAAGTGTTCAGGCATGAGCTTCTCATCAAACATAGAACATGTTAATTCTGGCAGGTCTGGAAAAAAATAACAACACAAAGTAAGCAAGTTATACATATGGTGCTGTTTGAAATAGTAAGCCATAGTATTACCTTTCAGAATTCTAGTTCCCAGCTCATATGATTCTATGAAAGACTGAATTTTCTGAGCATCACTAATTTGGCATTTGCTAGGCTGAAAGAAATTCGGCAAGAAAATTATTGATTAGCTATGAAATTGTACAGCAAAACACAGTTTACACAGTTGTCCCTCATTTATTCTCTCTAGCTAGAAAATGCAGAAAGCTTTAAAATGCTTCAAATTATCAGAAATGTGACTTTTATTTTGGGTTATTTTAGAACCAATGATGAACTTAAAATGTGGCATTTCTCTATTAGTTCATATTTATCATACCTGCTCAAAAAGATCTGGAGAACCAAACAATTGGTTATGTATCATTACAATACATTTCAGAACAGAGTCTGGTATGGCATCCCAACTGTCTTCAACAACACCATTATCGATTCTCTGCTGAAATAAAATAAGATTCCTACATAAATATGCAAAGTGAAACAGACATCCAGAAATAAGAACTGGCATATAGGGAGTATATGCTACCAAAATTTTAAAAAACGCCTGCTCTAATTTTTCTTCATTGTCTGGTACGAAATCGCCTTCCACATCCATATCTGAAAGTAACGGCACATCTTCATTAAAAATTTCTTCTATGCTTATCATCCTCGATTTGAACTTGTAATACTGAGAATCATCGTTTTCTTTAGCCTTCAAATGAGATTTCATGCCAATCCACAAGTTTGTAAAATGATCAAAGGTGTTCTTCAACAACTGGAAAGAGAAACTGGTTAGAGAACCCATCTGGTTTCCCTCAAGGATTATAAATCATGATGACATGAATATAAAAATGCATACCAGATAAGATGGTGTATCCATGATAAGGGAACAACTGATGCGATATGTTGTTCTTACTAGAAGCATATGATGTATTGAAACTAGCATCTCAGAGTGGGACTTCTGCAATTAGTACACAAAACATTGTTAAAAGAGAGCTCCGGAGAAACAAATGCATGCGATCAAAGAAATTGAATAATAAAGTAGAATTGATGCACTAACCACTTTGTCTCCCACTTTACCAACATTCAACTGACTTGACACAGCAGCAAGTTTCTTCAATACATCAACATTACCAGAACCATTGTATTGGCTTCTTAGTTTATCATCAACTGCATATTCTGTAAGGTCTGATACTGAGGGAAACTGCATAAAAGCGCAAACTGTGCCCTGCAGCAAAAAAGATAACAGAAGCACCATTAGCATCATAACGTAAATGAGAGTGTCATTAGCCAAGGGCGTTGTATTGCTTCTTTACAACATCTGCAAACAAGTGTTCTAAAAATAACAGCAGAGTCCCAAGAAAAAATTAGTAGGCTAAAGATGAAACCCAACAAAGTAATATTATCAAGGGACCAAAAGCCCACTAAACGTCGTAAAAAACATCTACATAATATGGTAAAACGTATAGCATAGAAATCAATGCATCACCGGCTATCGTTTGATAACATTTCTATTTGCAACAGGATAGCAATGATATCACCAGCTACAGTTTAACATAGATTGTGACAGATAAGCATATATTAGATATATTGTTGATCGAAATACATAGAAGAACCATATATAGTTCAACAATTAGCTGCAAAAGTATACATACCAGGACTCTTTCAATATCATCTTCTTTAATCTTCTTCAAATACTCCCTCTGAAGAGAACCAGACAGAGCAATTGCTAAGCCAAGCTTCATTTCATATACAGCAACTTGAATTGGTTGAATCAAATCAATATACTCCCCATACTCTTCTGTCAGCCTCTTGATAAAGTTCATTGATGTTATCTGCAACAAGATGATTGAAAAGTTAATCGATGTATCCGCAGCTACTGACCAGCAAAAGTAGGTGAATAGACTCTAGCTAAAAGACATCAAAATAAATACCAACATATCACACCTGCCAATTGCAGACTCTGTCAACCTCTAGTTGCCCAGCTCCTTTACACTTTAAGTTTGCTAATAAATCCTTGCAATCAGACAGCCGGTTCTCAAACTCAAAGCATGCAGCAACAAGACTCTTGTGCTTAGATTTTTGTGGTCGAAATACAACCTGCAAAATGCACACAATGTTAGGTACAGCAGTTCATGCATGAACAAATTGCATCAGCCAGCGATCCCTCATCTTGACTCAATATGAAAGTGAATCTCAGCTATACAAACTTGTATCACCACCATGGCCAGAGCAAGGGAAAACAAATATATCATGTCGATAACTATCAGTGAGCTAGCATGTAACATGGTATTTCATAAACAGTCCAAAGATACAGAAAAAGGAGTGACAGACAATTGCTAAAACCTTAAAAGACAACATTCACTAACAAGTTGCATTGACAATAGCACAAGAATACAGGGAAAAAAAAACAGACTTGTTCTATTCTTTGCCTATGCTTAAAAATTAATATTATACACAATTAGAAGAGTGTAACCTGTTCCAAAAGAATTAACAACAAATACATTAGAAGCTTTTGTAGAATCCTGATGAGTGATGAAGTTCGACAATTCACATAATGCAAAGAAGTAAAATCTAAAACATTTAGAACCTAGAAAAGAATAGGAATAAAGGTAAATGGATGACAAACAATTGTAATAGGACCTTTGCCCGAATGTCTCTCTCTTCAGTTTCCAGATCTTGCAATAACTTATAATCATGACTATCTTCAGGGGAGCTAGAGCCAGCCAATTCCTCACAATCATGACGAACCTGTAACAAAATAGCGGCATAATTTGCATGTTGTTTTCTCTTTTCCTTTAAGAAGAGCCAGTTTCTTTCTTTTACAAAAAAAAGAATCATAGATATTTTACCTTTCCCTCAAGCTTCACAAGTGAAATTTTTTCCAAGATATGTGAATGAATGTATGAAGATTCAAATGCAGGATCTGGTATGTATGAGCTCAACAATATCCGGAAGCGCAACTCTCCAATATGCATCCAAGCAGCCCCAGTATGCAATAGAGAGTCTACATGTGGCAAAAGTATAAATAATCAAGTGACACGAGCAAACTACCAGAAACAACAAATAAAGTGGAAGTAAAAACACATCATAAGATAGGCCCTTCTGCATGGTGAAGAAAAACAATTACTCAGGGGATGTAGTGATATTAATCAATCAGGATATCCAGCAGTTACATGCTACCACTTTAAAAACTAAAACCATTCAATAAATGAATGGCATCTACATTAGCATAGTAACACATGACCAAACATCCAACACATAACCATATATCATACCGACAAGGCAAAGTTCAAATGGCAAATCAATATTTCGTGGAGTGGAAATAAAACGGATTACCACGTGAGTAGGATGAATAGAAACATATAATCATATATTATCCCAAAAACTTTGAGGTACTTTAAATGACAATCAATCGTGTGACATATAGATAAAAAAGAATACCATGGGAGTATGAAGAATACAGGTCCATAAGCAATGACTCTACGAGTTCATCTGATCCAGCGAGCGAAGCCAATACTCCATGACTTGAAGATGATAACAAAGCACAAATTGTGTCAAGATCTTCTTTCTGCAACAGAGAAGTGTGTGTAAAGAAAATGCAAAGCACCAGCAAAGATAGCTCCTGATAAGATAAAGTTGAGTGCCATCCATGGCATATTCGCCAACAAGTTACAAAGGAAATAGGTACGCCACAAAGTTCATTAATGTTAGCATATAGATCCCGTTCATACACTTAAAAAAGTTGACCCGATTGCTCCAAAAGATACAACACCAACAAAGCCGTTATTTCAGCATAGGTTGCGATAGGCTTGCCAACCCAACTTAAAAAAACAATTCATAGAGATGAAATCCGAAACAAAGAACTAGTCCAAACGGTGCTCAATATATTACAAGAATAGCTAAAAGTAATCACAGCAGAACGATGGTGCACAAACCTCTATGTCATGTTTCAGTTGTTGGAAGAGGACGGCCTCTAACCGGTTGAAGTTCTCCTCCTTGAAATGCTTCTTATGGGCAAATATAATCTGCACAAGTTTTTCAAAAATAGACAATTCAAGAGGGCACTACAACACAAAATAAAGATAAATTGACTATTACCTGCTTGAAGAGAGAATCAGCAACAGAGTGGAGACTAGCAACAAGGTTTCCCATAAACGAGACACCTTCCCAGAGGTTTCCAGATGAAATTTTAAGCATAAAACAATTCTTCTGATAATCCACCACACGTAAATCCTGTTGGCTGTAGAGACAGGAATAGAAGTTTGTGTGATTGTTTTACCCAACATCAGGCTAAATATTTTCCAGGAGTAGCTCATAAACGCGAAGCAGAGCACAAGCTCTATTCAAGAGCCATTAAAACAAACTCAAAAAGGACATTTCCCATCAAGTGTACTTGAAGAGAAAAAAGAAGGGGGGAGGTATGGACGAGGCAAAAAGTTTCAATAGACGTACATAAGAGTATTGATGGCGTCCATTTTCGTCAGGTGTGCCAGGTCACAAGTTTCATCATGTGTCACTGAGAGACTCTGAAAATGATAAATAATATAAGGAAAGAATCATGGTTATCATAATACAAATACAAATCCATATTGCATGGCTTAGCGCAAGAGACCTTTGGGCTTCCTGAGCAATAAGTCCACAAGGAAGAGTGATAGTTGTACCACATTTCAAGAATAGAATTGGCAAGTTCTACATGCACTGCACAATGTCGAGTGTCAAGTTGTAAGCTACAATAGAAAATGAGATGAGCTTTGTCACAAGATACAAAGGTCGATTTTTTTACCATTATCAACAGTAGCCCACGCATCACAAATCCACCAAATGATCTGATGCTGAGTATACTCCAGAGGAGACCTTGAAGATGACCCCAGCGAGTAATTCTTAGCATAAGTGAGCAGGTACCCAGAATTCACAATGATCTGTACAGTAATCGAAAAAATTCATTCAATCCAAAAGATAGTAATTTTTGTGATTGCTTCAAAATATAATGCATGCATGCAGCATTTAGTATCACCCACACTAGAAATTATCTTGTTATTCAGTTCTTCCTGAGATATCCTGGTTGTTAAGGATGTCAGGGACTATATATTATAGGGCCATATGGCCCATGTGCTCTGTTTATATATACCACAACAAATCTATTGACTGTTCATCTTCCAAATTGTCCAAGGTTAGTAACACTTGTCACATTTTCCTCTACCTAAAACATGGCTCCTTAGCTTGGGTGCAAGACATAAGTAGACCTTATAGAAAAAGACCTCGTGAGCTTCAGAACCCTTGTTTGTTAGTTTAACACTCAAAACAGTCAGGTCTTATAGAAAATTATTATGGACAACAAACGATAAAACGAGATTAATAAACCAACATAATACTAAGAGACAGACCTCGTGAGCTTCAGAAGGATCTTTTTGTGCACACTTGGATAGCCGTTTAAGTAATAGAGTATCCAAGTTTATGCTCTTCAAATTGAGCAAAGAAAGACTCGCTAACCAGCCGTTGAAACCATAAATATTACATAGAATATCAGAGGACACTGAGCAACAGAAGTTTACTTCAGGCACTGAAGTTTTGGACAATAACTTGCTCCTCTCAAAATCAACTGTCCCACGAAGCCTCTACATGAAGAAGATACCATAAACCTTAAAGATGATAGGAGAAATCATGTCAGAAAAAAAAATACACAGGTTCAAGAAAAACCTGGTGAACATCATCCAATCGGCCAACAATAGTTGAAATATCTTCCTCAGTTTTAGTGGCAACAATAGCCATAGAAATACCTAGACAAAAAAAATCAGAAAAGAAACTTGGAATTTCTGCAAAATAATAATCATCAAACAGATTAACTGTTTAAAGGTATTAAGAAAGGACACCTAATACGGCACAATCAAATGAGGTTGTGCTACAGTACTAAGGTATCAAATTGTGCTCCAACACAACCCCCCCTCCAAAAAAATAAAAACTGTAGGCATGCTCAGAATAGAAATTGTGTCTTTGAGACAATATCTGGTAGTCCCAAAATAGAATTTGGATATATATATGAGTACCTTCCACTGCAAGGCGTCTAAGATCGTGATTGGCTGACAGCATTGTATCAGCTAACTGTTGTTTATCTGCAAGCATAAGATAGCAATTACATTCTTAGATTATGTGCGTCTGGGATAGATGATTTATTAAGAAGCGATCAAAATGCATGCTAAAAGAGTACCATCAAGGTGCATATTCAGAAGATTCTTCTTTGGCCACACATCTGCAGAGAAGGCCACAATTGCTTGAATTCCGTCAAATACCATGCTAGATGATGGCACAAGAGGATGACCGCCATAAATCCACAAAGTTGGTTCTCCATATTGAAAGTTGAAATCATGGAGATTGTTGAGATTCACACTTTCCATCTGTACAAGTAAGATGTCATTTCACAATCACTCAGTAGTATCATAATCATAAAAGAAAGAAAAGGATGATAACTTACCAAAAAGAGACCGATCTCTTCCGGGAACTTTGGTTGCAACTTCAGTATTTCTTTCCTTAAAAGATTCCAAACAACTGGTAGCGCCTCAAACTGAGATGAAATCATCATCTTCCATATCGACCTGTGATAATCAAGAATGCGAGAGTATATGCGCAGCAGCTCCTGAGATTTCACAATCCTCTTAAGTACCTCACCCTCTAAGCGCCTGAGGGACTTCAATGCTGGTAACAAAGTAGATTTTGGCAAAGCAAGATCAGGAAATTTTGTCTCAAATTGCCATTGCTGCAATGTAAGGCGCAGCAACCTCAAACCATTGAAAGCATTGCAAAGCCGATCCTGGAAAGCTTTAAGGGCCCCACAACCTGCCATATCCAGCAACTTCTTTGAAAGCGGTGGAATAGGCTGGCTAACAATATTGGTCTTGTGATAAGCAACTATTTCCCTGTAACATTCGAGAATGCAATGCCAAATAGGATGCTCACTTTCTTGCTTACGAATGTGCAGATAGTTCTCAAAGAAGTTGCAATAAGGCTGGAACAGGTCATTATACCACTCAAACCATACGGTATACAGTTCAAGATCATGTTCAGTTGATTGCTCCATTACCCAGTTTGCAGCAAAGAAAAGCATCTGATCAGCTAAATCTGAATCAAATTCCCCAGTTACAAGAGTATCCACACTCTGACCAGAAACTGTAGGGAACTGCAATTCACGTAAGCTTGTAGTAGGAATAATATATGGGTGCATGTTACCAACAGGGACCAACAAGGGTGAACTTTCTTTCAAATTGTATATCTGATAAGCAGCGTACTGGGCACTCAATGACTGAAGATACATACAATTTCTATTGACACAAGTTTCTTTTGAATACCAAATGAAGTCCCTTAGTGTTTGCTCAGAAGGCCAACCACCAGGCAACGTCAAAGAAAATCCAGAATTCAAACTAGTTGAATAACCATCAAAATCAATCAAAAACCTAAAATTCCTCGCATCCACAACTTCAGATCCATCAAAATTAGTCAAAAACATATTTTTTCCTGCCTCAACAATTTTAGATCCATAAACTTCACCCAGAGATGGCAGGTACGTGTGTTCCCAACTCAAATGCAAGCTCCAAAGGAAACGATTTCCTTTAATAATAAGTTGTTGAAATAATTGAACCCATCGTGTGATCTCAAGAAGGGTAATATTTATACCAACACTTAAACCTTCAGCTTTCGCATACATGTGTGCTTTACTCATTGACGATATAAGTTCCATTCTTGGTATTCCAGAAGAAATTAAAAACCTTATCACATCCTTTCTTTCGCTATTCTCAGGCACATTGCTGCCTTTCAAATCCCATCTTTGGTCCATCAGAAAGATCTCAACTCCTCTGTTTCGCATGGCTCTTGAAACTTCACCATAGTTTGCATTGACAGTCAAAAACATTCGGAACTTAGGGTGGGCTTTGATAATGACAGGATTCCCATCAACAAGACCACATTCATTAACTACAATGGACCTTTCTTGTTCAACCAAAGAGTTTATCCTATCAAGCACCTAAAAGAAAAAATAAGACAGTAAAATTAGCAAAAGCAAACAGCAGGACAGAAGGCAAAGTATGTGAGAGTCAGAGAGCATACAGTAGGATTACAGAAATTTGCATTGTCCAAAACAATCCATTCACCACATTCAATTGCCCTGATCAAATCTCCGGCAACCCATTCGAATTTAACTGGTTGGTGCGCAGTTCCATTCTGCTGCAATTTGTAGATGGATTTCAGTGTTTTAAGCAGATCATCTTTAGTCAATGATATAGGCAAGTCAAACATTTCCAGATCACACTTCATCTGCTCAATTATTTCAGCAATCAAGCTTAATGATGGCAAAGATGCATCCCCGCTCATTTCAACTAATGTTGATGTCCGAACTGAAGAGTACTTTTTTGCCGCCACAAATTCAAACCATTTTGTAAACAAACCCTTCCTTTCCACAACTAGATTCTTCCAATTTAAATCCATACTCAAGCTGAAATACACATCAACATAATGCTCAACCTGTGATATAACTGCTTTGTAGTGCCTAAAGAAGTTATACTGCTCAAAGCATCCCAGCAATTCTGACACGTCAGTTGCAGAAGACAGATTCAACTCATTTAATGTATTTCCAGACAACTGAGCCAGCAAGCGAATTAATGATGTCTTCCCAGATGAATTTTGTCCAACAAGAATGCACAACCAGCCTTGATGGATGCAATGCATTGCAGCTTCAAGGCTATTAAGGGTACCAGGAAATATGTTAAGTTGATTATTTCGCACTTTATATGATTGGAAGTTATTTCTTCTAATAGAGGCATTTCCAACAACCAAGCAATGTGGATTGACACATAGCATTTTAGATTGGTGAATGCTCGGCTTTCTCTCAAAGACCTCTTCAAAAAGCTCGATGACTTTATGGCGGTCAACTACTGTTCGCATCCGTTGCAGATAGACAGTATTTAGAAAGCAGTCGTCCTTCGAAGTATCTGGAGAACCTGCTACCATCTCACAAGACCTGATAATATCACGAAGATTAAATTCCCAAGGAGAACCTTGTTGACCATACTTCCTATGTACCATGGTATCCATGTACAGTCTGTTATTAAAGCAAATAAGATTTCGAAGGAAACTTTCAGATATTAATGGATATCGTGATTTACAAATGAACAAATAATCTTCCTCCGATAACTCATCAACATAAACTTTGGTGAACCGGTTCAGAAAGGACTTGGGGAGGCCTTTCCTCCCACCACCTTGTGACGAAGGATTCTGGCATGCAAAGATGCGGAAGGACGGTGGGCACTTATAGGTTCGACCAAGCTCAGGTATAAAGACCTCAGCACGGTGGTCCAAAATGGCATTAAGACCCTCTAGGACAGATTGTGGAGCGAGATTTAGCTCATCCAACAAAACCCAGCTTCCATTCTTTAAAGCCTGAAGAAGAATGCCATCAGACCAGGAAAATTCCATTCCATTTTCCCCTTCAGCTGGCAGATCTGAACCTAAAAGATCCATCATGTCCGTCTGCTCAGATAGATTTATCCGCACAACATCATGACCAGAAAGTCCAGCTAGTGCAACAATTAAGCTTGTTTTGCCAACTCCAGGACTACCTTCGAGAAGAAGAGGTTTAGATAATTGCATACCACGTAAAACTCGCAAAACATTCTTACTGGTGGTGGGTGCCATTATCTCAAAGCCTTGCTGCTTACAAGCAAAATGACCTTTAGGAATATAAAACGGTGAAATGCCGAAATGACCTTCCAAATGATCATGATCTGTATCTGCTTTTCTCATATTGTCACCCCAGCCATAATAGTTTAGATCACTTAGGTACGAGTCTACAGCCTTCCCCTCAACCTTCTGCAGCTCTTCTAGAAGGAAAGACAAGCAAGTACTTCTCATCTCAGTAGCCTCGGATTTTGAAACATTCACACCTAATGAAAGCCCATCAAGTAAAATAAGAAACAGGCCATGTATCAACGCTTGTTTTGGCCCAAGATTTTGCTCAGTCACATTTATAAATGAAATCCAGGACAGTAGGTCTCGTATAGTGAGCGTTCTTCCGATGTGCAATTGGTTGAACCACTTCCAGAAGTTAACAATGCAATCTCCAAAGCAAGATAGCTCAGCTTTGGTGAACCTCCCTAAAGTTATGCTCTTAAGTTCATCAACATCAGTAACAGCAGGAACCCACAATTCGGTGAATCGATTTCTCAATGCAGGAGAAAGCTCTTTCTTTCCATAGTCACCACCTGGGTTCATTGTTGCAAGGATGAAGAAGTTTGGATGTGCTGAAATCTTCTCTAGCACTGAACCACCTTTCTCAGCCAGCGACTACAACAATACAAGAGGTAAATTTAAACATAAACTGTAGTTCAAAAGGGGAAAAAACCTTCTGAATAAACATGAATTGCATTGGATTAAGTGTAAAGCATGATGGGATGAACAAAATGTACACTCATTCGGAACAATGAAAGTAAAATCTCACAAGTTAAGCATTTACTATCAACAGGTGTTAATAGCTCATATTTGCAAGCAATATTCCTTTGCATATTGGAAGTTAAGTTGTGACTGTACAAAATGCAGATACATTTTCTTATGCGTTTACTTTTCTAAAGCAAATCAATGATCAATCTAACTAATTATTATATTAGTCCATCAATTCGTAAATAGATGTCACTTTCAGATTCCGTGCAGTCAAAACATTAAAAACTGAGGGCTCCAGATAAAAGTATTTTTATAATTTTACACAAAATAATCCTATAATGACTACAGCACACCACATAGAGAGGGGCTTAACACTTAAAAGGGAATCATAAAAGCAATGGACGTATCATTAACACACTAGTAGGTTTATCACCAAACCTACCTCCATATATGACGATAATATTTTTCTACCAAGGTCTAGCTAGAAAATTGAAGGCCAAAGGTACTTTGGAGAACGTGACATATCTCCTAATGGCATCTACTTAGGAATGAAAAGAGCAACTAATTGGAAGAGTTTTTAGAGTTACAACAGATAATTCACCAGGATTAGTGTTTCTACTACTAGATTCCGCTGCAAATCACAGCAATGCCGAACTGGCCGAAACACCCTCAAGTCAAGTATATAAGCCCAATCCTATCAGTTAAGCACACGCGACCCATGTAATGAACGCAGCATTTGAGGGTCCTTAATCTATATGAGCAGGTTATCTAACAGCACTCAGCAACAAGACCCAAATATAACCAAACAGGGAACCGCCACAGCAAAGGTTTAGCCTACTGCTTCCCCTCAAAAAATAAACAGAAAAGGTTCGATTTAAGTCTAGTTTTTTTCTGTTTGCACAAGATACAATACCATTGTTATTGATGTTTCAGTACAAAAAAAAAATATGTTATTTGAACATAATGCCTAATAAAAAAGAAGAGCATACCAATTTTCTTTCAGGTTCTAGAACACTGTTCAAGCGTTCAAGCACACTGTCATCAGCTAAAGAAACTTCATCAATAAGGAAAAGGTCACCATTCTTCATTGCTTGAACAAGCGGCCCATCCTGCCAAAGGAAAATTGCCTGCCACCTCTTTTTAAGATGCATCAAGTCCAACTTAATTTGCTCCATGGTGTCAAGATCTTGAGCTGACACCTCCGGGAATAGATCTTTTCCCTTTCTGTATCTATCAAGTATTTCATTCAGATGACTCATGACACTATCAGCTCCAGATATATCAGTTTCAAGTGGCTGTAAATCATAGGAAAAAAATAGTGAGGCCACTTCAAGATATCTATAAGCTATGTCAAAATGCCACGAGCCAAAACCAGAAAACATACCATATCCCCCGCAACATAAACAAAAATTTTCATCTGTTTGATTTTTGCAACAAGATGTTTGAACTCAAGTGCTATTGTTGACCTATCACGTATAGGACAAAATCCCTGCAGGTAACAGCATGTTAGCACCACATCTTTGAAGAGCAGAAAATGGGAACTGGCAAAACAGGATACACAGACAAAATTTAGAGACAGCAGCTAACCCCAATGAAGTCTGATGTTTCAGTATACTGATGGCAGTTCAAAATGTGTAACCTCGATCCAAGAACAGCACTTAGGACCTGGCAAACAGTTGTTTTCCCACCACCAGTTTCACCAACAAGAAGGACAGGTTCGCGTGATCTATAGCAACGCTCAATAAGGAAGTATAGCCTCCACATACTTTTTGTCCAAGTGATACTGCAATAAATTTTAGACATATATTTGCATCAGAACCGGACAGGCACGTTGTATTCAAAAGTGCACAGGAACTCACTTTCCAAAGCATTCTTCTACTCTCTGTCTGATAGCATCAAGAGATAAGTGATCTTCACGGGTGACTTCCTGCAAAGACAAAGAATCAGGCACTTAAAGTTCGAATTTCCCTTCCTGAGCAAATTTCCACCAATTTTCCCACAAAAGCCATAGTTCAAATCATGTGGTAATGTGGTATTATTATAGTATCAAGATTTCAAATGTGTTGTGATACACAAGAAACTCTACCCTAAGGTTATCATCTCATCATGGGTAAATTGACACAGTTAGATGCATTCAAGAAAAAAAATGATATGGTACTCAAAATTGTCAAACTCCAGGGCTAAATAGAAGCCATACAATTAAACAACTACAGTAGTATGTTAGCAACTAGCTTCCAATATACTATTCTATTTTACTCATTTAGGACATTCAACACGGTATCAAATTGCATCTGTCTGCTGCCTTTTCTAAGCTCATAATCATCTGGAAGCATTTTTCATGAAAAATTCTATGCATGTCACTAGAAATAAAAGTTTGTAAAGTTTGACTGCACGCATCACTGAACAACATCTATTTCAGAATGAAGGGGGCATAAAAAAATATCTATACATCACCAGCAGAAACCTATCGTGCAAAGCAAATAATCTACCTAAGCTGAGAGATGTGTATCTTTTAAACTGACTACCAACTAATTAACATGCAAGCATCTCTGAAAATTGAATGTCCCAGATTGCCCTAATCCTTCCGTTCAATAAAATTATGATCATGAATGTGCATTTTTGGCTATAAATTCACCATTCGTAGGCACAAAACATAACAATTAAATTACTAGGAAGATATCGCAGAATGATGAATATTACCGAATTATATAGATCAGCTATGTTGAGTTTTACGCGTAATTGGCGCTCCAAAGCTTCTTGAACAACGGCTTTCTCATTGTCATCCCTTAATCTCTCTGCCAGAAGTAAATAACCATCTTTTGCAAGATCTTCGTATGACTTCCCTTCAAATGTTCTGTACCGATTGGCCCAGCGGAATAAATCTCTAGGCGTAATGAAACCATGTTTGCCTGCAAACACTCTGCTATTTTGTCTATGTCTTTGCAAATCCTTCATAACTTCAACCATTTTTTTGGCATAACTGGGAGCGATTCTAGACCGCTGCTCCAAAATTGTGACTAGTTCATCTTCTGGTATTTCATCAACATGCACTTCGATGAAACGATTGCGGAATGCACGAGACAGCATTTTACGGCCCCCATAAAGCATAGGTGGATTTTGCGTAGCAAAAAGCATAAAATTAGGATGTGCAGGTATAGTCTCTTGCAGCTCTGGCACAAAGAGTTCCCTGTTGTCATCTAACAGCCGATTTAAAGCTTCCAGGACATCAGATGGTGCAAGATTTAGCTCATCCAACACAATCCAGTGCCCCTCACGCACAGCCTTCACCAAAGCACCCTCCTGGAACTGAAGCTTCCCTTGACTGTCAGTGACATAAGTACCCAGGTATTCTTGAAGATCAGTATGCTCATGGTTGTTGATTCGGACAAACTCATGGCCTGTTTTTGCAGCAAGATACCTCACAAGGCTAGTTTTTCCACTTGATGTTGGCCCTTGTAGAAGAACAGGAAACCTTTTAATATAAACAGCTCGGGCAAGGTTGACTATGTGCTCAGTGACACTATTGGTTAAAACATAGCTCTGCAAAAATTCATCCGATTCACAACCATCTAATTGCATTGGCTTTTCAATGAAGTAGTCGGCAAAACAAATGCTAGGTGGCACTTTTCCATCTAACAGAAGTGAAACTATTAAGTTCTTAATGATTTTTGCACTGGGGGCATCCAACATTGTAAGAAAGAACATGCAGAAGCCATCATAAAGGGCTTTCCTGAAACCAAATCTTTTCTCTGCACTTTTTATGTAACCTAACGCACGAGAAAGAGATCTCAAACTAAATTGAGGTTTCTGATTAGCTCCATCCTGCAATCTCTCCTCAGATTCCTTTTTAGCAACTTTATAAAACCGAACGATACCATCTATGACTCCATTCGCAACATTTAGACCATCCAAATATTTAGTGACAAAAAGACGTAGATCATCATCATCCATGAGATCGTCAACAAAGTACTCTGTAAAGCGGCTCCTAAAAGTGTATGGCAGGTCTCTTTTGCCAGCATCAGTTGCTGGATTCATGCAGGCAAACATCCGGAAACAAGGATGCCGTTCAACATAATCAACATCACCCCTTTCAGCCAGGCAAAGTGTGCCCTTCTCTCCATCCAGTACAGCACCAATTCTTTGAAGTGTCTCTGGAGGTGCAAGGTTGACCTCATCAAGCAAAATCCAATGGCCATTTCTTAAAGCTGAAACAAAAGCACCCTCCACAAACTGAAATGACATGCCAGTTGCTGAACCGATTTGTTGGCAGGCTGCATTCAACCTGGATGAAAAGGTGTCCCAGTCAGAAACAACCTGGGCTGGCAAAGACCTTTTTCTCTTTGAACCACTTGAAGACTTAGAAATCCCTTCAATTAGCTTCTGAGCCTTCTCAGCACATTTTACCAAAGTGTGCAATAATTTTTTCCAATTCTTTTCCATTACATACACATCACAATGGCGTAGAATAGCTTCATTGTCCTGAATACGTAAACGATGTGGTCAATAATATTGAGAGACGGATTTTTTTCTGTATTAATTTATGTAGCTAATTAATCAGATAAATGAGTTCATGTAGCACCGAAATCTTTTTTCTTACACTTCTCAAGCCCTTCCAAGACAGCAGCAGGCTTGGAAGGTACAGACATACTATAAGCTAGATTAGTACTTCCTCTCTTTTAAACATATGACGTTTAGGACAAGCTAATTAGTTCATATAATAAAAATGGAGGGAGTAGCATTTTAAATTTATCTCATAAGCAAGCATGCCAATTTTTTATTAATATTAGAGCATCAGCCCAAGAAGCAAGCATCCTAATAAATGGTAATACAGGTCAAGTAAGATTTTAGTGTAGCAAAACTACATGAGAACCAAGCAACAGCCACACCTTTGCAGGGAAACTTTGACAAAAAAGATCCTTGAACTCTATGTAAAGAGGAAAGCATATTGACCGAGCATCTGTTGGCTTGAATCCCCCAAGGAGATCAGAAATATCACTTTGCTGGCTTAAGTTCTGAAATATAAAGAAAAATATTAGCTCGATATAAATATAAATAGTGAAAATTGTGAGATGGGTAAAAAAGTTATTTGCATATTTGCTGTAGCATATCCTGGACTTTCAACGTTTGCGACTCTGATTATGGCAAATGTAGAAAACTATGGCCTCTAGCTGAGTTGGTTAGGTGGCTCTAGTAGCACTCCTCAGGTCATGGGTTCGACTCCCCCGTGGGAGCGAATTTCAGGCTGAGGTAAAAAAAAATCCCCTCGTCTGTCCCACGCCAAAGCATAGGTCTAAGGCCCAGCCCAGGTCGTTGGTCGTCTCACACGGGCTACGGTACTGCTATGTAAGGGTGGGGCAGGGGTTCGGGGGTTTTCTCGACCTGCGTGAGAAGGTCTTCTTCTTCTTAACAAAATGCCCGGGGGCTGTCTTACCCCTCGCAGGTCGAGTTTTTTTAGAAAACTATGGCAATTGCATCTTAAGAATGATCCACTTCAGAGTGACAATATGATAAGAATCAATTGTGAGGCAAGAATTTAAATGTTACAATAGAAGATTATTATGTTACTGATTGACCATACCAGCACAGTCAGCGGTTGTTTAAGCCAGGCAGCAAGATTCTGCACAATAGTAGTCTTCCCAGTACCAGTTTCACCAACAAGAAGAACGGGCTCATTGAACTTTATTGAACATGCAACCCTCTCAAGAACTTCTAATGCACGCCGAATATCAGCAAAAGGCCCCTTCTGGATCAATGCCTACACATTCGAAACCAAGAGTTAGCAAACAAATGAAAGCCTGACAAAGATGTATTAAGTAAAGCAATGATTATTTACTGGTTTGTCGCTGCACTGCAATGTAACTCTACCAACTTGCAATTCAGTATGTCGAGCCTGTAAATTAGAAGTCACTGACCATATGAAGATCGAATAAGACATTTTTATAATAAATAATACTCCCTCCATCCCAAATGTAGGTCGTTTTGGCTTTTCTAGGTGCATAAGATATAGTGTATGTCTCGATGCATAATTATATCTATGGATCTAGAAAAGCCAAAACGACGTATAATTTGAAACAGAGGGAGTAAATGAGTAGAAACATGCCTGGATAGTGGGCTTGTCAGTGGGTTGCACAGTTTCTCCTCCGTAAGGAACACCTAATATTCTAGCAATTTCTCCTGATACATAGAACCTTTTCTCCGGAGATGATAAGGAGCCAGCAAAAACATCAACAGCCTGGATTTAAAAAAGAAAGAAAAGAGAGAGAAAGGTGTTTGAGATGCAAGGAAACCATGTGTTATTGCATGTTCCCTAAAATGGTAATAGCATCAGGAAACTTCTGACAAATCATTGTTCCACAAAGACAATAGTAAGAGAACTCACATAAATTCTCCCATGTTCCAGAACAGTGTACATTCATATATGTTCTTCAACATTTACAGGTAGATTTCAAATGGCAGCAACACTAATGCATGCTTCAAATCTGAATATTCATATGCAAAATTATTTGAAACAGCTCCTAGATGTTGGCCATAGTACCATGAAATTCAACTTTAGTTTTAACAATGTGTACAAAGTACTCCATAAACACACTAACCCAGACTTGAAAATGAAGAGCTATAACAATGGATCATTTCCCTAAAAAGCATATTCCAAAAGAAGAATAACACCGATATCATGGAAGCAGTCTTTCAACAATACACATCGTAAATGGGTCATTTTTATGCATCTTTGGAAGCATGATCCGTTAGATGAATTGCTCAGCTCTCAAGCTAATCTCTTCCTTTTGAAAAAGTCAATGGAGCAGGTAGAGCTCCTTGGCCTGCTACTGTCTGCCGTATATGGCAGCAGTGCAATGAGTAGAAGGGCAAGCATGCCCTGTCAAGTATTGTACTAAGTAGTAGGTAGTTGGTAGAAGCACTCATTCTAGTATGTACTCTAGTTGACTTTGGTTTCTATAAGAAGTAGAAGAGCAGCTGCAGCTCAGTAGTTCAGCAGCACCAGAAAGTTTGTGTGTGTGTGTGTGTGCTGTGCTCCTATCATCTTCTACCTCCATCTCTAGAGTGTGCGTGTGTTAGAGAGTGAGCTCAGGGAGCTTACCTTGGCCATTGCCAACATGATCATATCATAATACATTATGATGAGATATTTTGATATGGATTGGTGTATAATGGGTAAACTCTGGAACAGAGCTGGGCAGCAATGACTTGGTGGTAGAACGTCACTGGTGAAGGAGAGTGCTGGAGGTAGGAGGTAAGAGAGAAAGAGCATTGAGATGGCTTAGTACATTGGATCAGTAGGGTCAATGGCTGCAGCATTCTCTCTCATAGAGGCTATGAGCAGCTGATTACACAGAAACTACAGAGTGATAAATGACTGCCTCTTAAATAGGCCCCTAATAAACTTAACTAACAATATCTCTAAGAAATTACAGGATAACCATGCAAGTAATTACATCCATGCTAACAAGCCATACGCATGCCTACTAGTAAACGGGAGCTACTAGCATTTTTTTCATTAGTGTCATCTTACTTCCAATATAACGGGTTAGGTCCAAAAGGTGCTCCATTAGAAGGAACAGAAAACAACATACCTCTTGATAAATTAATTTGCAACAACTGAATGCAAACCCCAGACCCTCAAAATTGAGATCAACTCCTAATATTCTCTTGCACCATTTGAGCAAATCCCTACAAAATAAGATAATTAAGTATACACTATCATGATGCTAGTCAATGAGCTGTAAGAATGAACTATTCACCTTAAAGAAAATCTGTGCAGAACACCATCAGATAAACCCCCAGCTATGTTGGGTCCACCAAACTGATAAGATCCCAGAGAGTTGACCTTTTCAAAGGTATCTACATGGCAGACAATGAGTTAATTACACAACAACACAGCAGATAAATATATGCAAGTTTACACCTACCGATGAGCTTGGAGGAAATGGGCTCCAAGCTTGGGTAGCACCCTTTAATTATATTAACCATGTCACTTCGATTAGGTTCTCCCACCATCACTTTTCTCCACAACACACTAAACGAGACTCTCCCTGTCAGAGAAGGGACAAATAAAGCACATCGATCAGCTTATCCCACTACCTTGCTCCGTAAAACAAGAAAAATTGCAAGAATAACGAATTATATAGCTGTTTCTGTGGGGTTAAAACTTGAATGAATGGGTCCTATCATGATTTTTACTCATGCAATTTTTTAGTGCACAGTTACAAGCAGAGAAGCAATGTATTTTTGTAGCACGCAATACAACAAGATTACAACATCACATACAATTAAGATTAAATGAACAAACCTTCCAGGGCATGAGAAACATCACTCTGTGATGTCGTGATGGTAGCAAATAAACGGAAGCTCTCAGCAACTTCCACAGCCTGCATTAGATATTCCATGACTAGTAAGAACCGCAAGTATAGTGGCCCTCATGAAACTTTACATAAGAATATGAGCATTTTCTAAAAATGCAAACAGAACTAAATGCAACAAAAGCTCCATTTATTGTCAGAAACTGAAAGGGAAAATGCAAATCATACCTCTGCATGACCAACTGAAAAAGCACTCGAACCTTCCAATAAAGGTAGTAAGATTGACTGCACATCATTGGGTGCCTTGTCTATGTCTTCAAACACAATCCACAACCCTTTGACAATGGCCTACTCATCATAAGATGAAAAAGGCATTAATATGTATAAAGTATAGCTCCCACATGATTACATATGGAGAACAGTACTCCTATACAGACCTGTGTGAGCGAACCAGGAGCCCATTTGAATTCACCAGGTTTCTCTGTGCAAACATAACTTCCTATTAAGGTCCTACCATCCATTTGCTCATCCATGTGGATAAAAAGTACTGCATAGCAAGGGGTTAGCACATAGTGTAAATATGCTTAGCAGATTAACAGTGTTATAAAAAACTACAAATACGCATAGAAGACTAACTTGGATGAGAAAGTGTTTCCCAAAAATGCACCTATAAGCAATAAGCTTACATTGGATAATGGAATATGAAATAATACTGTTCAGTCAAATGATTTTTTGTGAAAGGATGCAACCCATGGGGTTGTTTGACTATATAACTTATTAAATGGCAGAATTTAGCAGAAATTTCACCCACAGGAAGACAAATATTGTGAGGGAGCTACTTGAAAATGCGACTCAGGGGACTCCCATGTAGACAATTTAATATGAACTCACAAAAAGATAACAATCCAGCCAACCTTTTTTTTCTGCTATAGGACTTATTGGAGCTTATGTCATCATCTAACAAACCCATCTATCTTTTCTCTATTGACAAGTGCAACACATGCAAATAAATGTCTGCTGTACATGTACATACTGAAATCTGGCTATGCATGCTTCTCCGGAGTATGAAGATTAAGCATGAAGCAAATTTCAGTTCAGAAACTAGTAACAACATTGTGCTACAGTGCTTCACCACACAGTTTAACAGAACAATATGATACGCAACAGATCTTATTCTTATGATGCCATATCCTATAAGCCTATAAACCTTATTAGTTGTACAAACTTCAGGCATTTTTAACTAACATAAATCTTCATAAACATGGATATAAATACCTCGATTTCCACCCATCTGTGCCAGCTTATTAATAAGTGCAGTTTTCCCAGCACCAACAGGGCCATAGAGAAGTACAGGCCACTTCTGGCTAACTGCCATCAAAGCTACCTCATAACTCTTTCTTAAAGTAGCAGTAAGCACAAATGGGCTGACAGAGAAAACAATCCCAGGTAAGTGCACAACATGACTACAGTGAGAAACATGAAAGAATCGGAAAATTAAGGGGAATTGTTCATACCATTCATAAATCCCAACGCTACGATCTCTTCCTGTTGCAATCTCTGGCCAATTTGACAAACAATCAGCCAAAGTAGTAAGCCCATCCACACTACTTTTCGAGTTGCCATCTTCGTTTTGAAGGTACAAAGAGGCTTTCTCTAAGGAAGTGTCCATGCAATACTTTTTCCATCTAAAAGCATAACAAGTTATCAAAATATTGTTGTGCTCTCCATACAAAAGAAACAACAGGAAAAGAAAGAGAAAGTAAGAAGGAACCTCAGGAAACATCTAAATGCTTCATCTGCTCGCAGACCAAAACTTTCAATACCCATATCACTTGCTTTCAGAACTATCATAAGAATTTGTATTGTGCACCATCTCAAGTTCAATCCAACACTATTAAGTGAGTTGTCAACTAAACTATAATCAGCAGTACTATATACAAGGTCTAAAAAGCAAGACCAGTCCCATTGTTCACAAAATACGCTGGGCTCCAATTGTAGAAACCGGTATGATACTCTTGTTGCGTCAAGAAACAAATGTAGTTCCTGAAAGCAATCAATATAATTCACATCATCACAATGTAAAACGACAAATTTTAATACATCAACAGAGATTGTCTGATATGGCCACTCAAAAGTGCAAGTCAAAATAATAGATTCAAATGATAAGCAGGTAAAAATAGGGAAATAATGGTTTGCAAACATTACAAAAGGTGGGTTTTCTTTCCGCCTAGCTCACGAGCTAGCATCAGACTAAATCCATGCTCCAGGAGGCCTATACTAGTAAGAATTCATTTTTCATTTCTTATTTACTTCGTTCAAACATGTCCCTGTCTACTCAACCCTACCAGCCCCCCACTCTCCATCTATTTCCTCGTCACCTCCACAATTCCCTCTTCCACCCAATCCAACAATAGCGGTGAGAAGGAACAAATAATGCTAACTTAATCAAAGTCAGCATGTACATGAATAATTGGTAAATAAGTATTCAATCAACTTCAGGGGTGAGAAGGAACAAATGCGCTTCCTATTACATAAATGTGCAGAAGTTCCAGCCATTGGAAGGATTAGTTATGTACTTGACAACTGCATAATTTAAAAGGTGTGATACTAGAAAGAGAAGCAGAAAACTGACTAAGCTTGAAATAAAAGAAGAGTTTTAGAGGCACGCGTGCACAATTGATGCAACATAAAATAGGCAACATTCCAGCCACAAGCAGCAGGAAATTAAAAACAAATGTGCTACCTCAACCTGCAGCGCTAGTTCCTCAAAATGACAAATTTACCAGTGTTGATAGTAGCGATACAAAAAACACAAACAAAATAGTAGAAGTGTAGCATGGGACATATGACTCAAGATCAAGTCACTGAAAAGGGTGACACTACTCAGCATGTCACTGGGAGAGAATACAGGCATCGATGGACCCAAAATATGCAGGAATCCATATGTTAAGCAAGAAATATGCCTTGTTCTTTTTTGCATTTGTGTCTGCAGGTGGGCAGGGCATGAGCATCAAGAACTATTGCATTCTGAAGTAGTAGTAAGTTACAAGGCAATTAGGTGAATCATATGGTGGAGAAGAATTGAGGCAACCATGTATTTGACACATGTAAACAAGTACCTTGGAACCAATTTGCGACGGGAAACTCGCACGTAGCCTTTGGAATGGTGGTGGAGAAAACTTGAAGTAGCTCAATACAGATCTGCCCCACAAAAAATACTTGTAAGTTAACTGTATGCCACAAAGCTCCGAACCAAATGTGTGTTGCTGTTCATTAGCATGCGCGTGTGAATTTCCTGAACTAAAACAAGTGCAAGTAACAAGTAAACGCTAATCCTATGGGATGGTGCAACTTCTAACCTACTGACATACTGCAACTTATGATGTGCACTCGGGCAGGTTCCAAGCATATAGGACAACATTTTAGTTCTGCCAAAAAATTACAGCATCTATGAGAACTGCAACCTTTGAATCAAAAATCCATCGTAGGCATGTTTGCATTTTCTCGCCCGCCACAAAATATTACCCAACTGGGAAAAAAATCCTACTAGAGAAACTTTAGCTTCAGCAGACTGAAATAGTATGGTTGTTTTTTTTAGGACACCGACAACTTTACAAAATGTTTTTTTTTTTTTGGGGGGGGGGGGGGGTCCGTCCCTAAACAAAGCTTGGGAGGTCTAGGCAGGATCAGGTGTGTGGCCACCACTCAACACATACGCTGATCAGAGTCTATAAAATAGGCAGGTTACAGTAGCCGCAGCCCACCAGGGCTGCAATCTATAACATCAGCTGTGAGAGCTGGCCTAAACAAGTTAAGCCTAAACACGTTAAACCAGCACATGAATAAGCCGGTTTTCATGGGAATCCTTATGTGCTAGGGTGTTGCTTATAAGTTATAACACACTCCATGAAATGCATCCTTCAGGCCTCGCAACAACTCCAGCTGAAGGCAGAACAGATAATTTCCAAACATTCTCGGTCTTGTCTGAACAGAATATACTACTTTCATGGGAGATGTGTCCTACGGTAACAATCACATAAGAGGGGTGTCGTAGAGCCGAATGAAGTCGCTAAAGTGTCTTTGTGCAATAACCACAAAATTACAAGCCCTAAAACCAAATTTTCAGTGTTTCTATGCATTTAATAATACCAAACAATCCCACAAGGCAGAGATGAAGTTACAAGCAGAACAAACACGAATTCAAAACGAATTGCCAGATTTTATGCATTGTTGAAACTACAGGAAATCAATTCAAAATGAATCTATGGAGGTGGAGGTAGAAACATTTTTATGGCTCAGTCTGTTAAACTAACATTCTACAGCAAGCGACGTCCAGTGTTTACTGCCTGATGCCAACAGATAATCACTGCACTGTGGCAGAAAGCTAGTTACTGTGATCAATTGAGCGCACAAAGAAACGGCGAGTCTGATTTTGTAGGCAATACAAGCTAAGAAACAGGTTAATTGCACTCTCCGTGATTTAGTACTGTCAGATTGTGAGCACGAACAAGCAGAAAAGTGGGAGGGGCGGGCCATCAATCAGTTTACCCGAGCAAGTAAGGGGCGATGTCGAGAGCGCGCGCTAGCGCGAGGCACGCAAGCTCGTGCAGCCGCAGCCCCCTACCCCTGGAGAGGTAGAACTCGACGACGCGAACGTCCCCCTCCCCGGCCTCCTCCTCTAGGCGGGAGGCGTCATCGGCGCGGAGCGCGAGCGGTCCCGCGGCTCGGAGCAGCGCGACGGCGCGGTCGACGAGAGCCGGCGCGAGAGGAAGGAAGCAGCCGAGCACCGGGACGCTGTAGTTGGGGTGGAGCAGCGGCTCGGCGAACGCGGCGGTGACGTCATCGCGGGCCGGGGGCGCGGCGTCGGTGGACGAGGCGAGCGCGTCGAGGCGCGGGTCAGAGCGGAGCGCGGGGCAGCGAGCCAGCAGCCGCGCGAGGGCCTCGGCCGTGGAGAAGCTGCCGTCGAGCGACATGGCGCGCGATGCGGCAGCGGCGGGGCGGGGACGAAAGAGGAGGAAGGTTTGGGGAGGCGCGTGTATATATTGGGTGGCGGTGGGTTTAGGGTTTTAGGACGGGGTTCCAGCCTTCCAGGTTGTGGCCGTGCCTGGGTTGCCGGGTTGGGTTTCGCCGTTCGGGGAAGACCGGAAGCGCGTTTGGTGGGTTGGGTCGAAGCCGAGGGTGTGGGATGGAGTGAATCCAGCTCGTGCGTGGATGAGTGAACCTGTGGGTTGGAGGGAACTCAACTTGTATTTGAATAAGAGGGATAAAAAAGGATAGGTTAGACCTAATCTTTTATTTGGTTGAAAAGGTTGAGAGGGTTAGGATGGACACCCTTTTAACACCGTTAGTTGTGGGTCCCACCTATCAGCTGCGGGATCCACCTATCATCCTCTTCTTCTTTTTCTCTCACTTTTATTTTCTCCCTCCTCTTTTATCTTTTCCTCCTCCCCGCAAGGCCGCCCCCACCCCGCCCCAGCCCACGCCTTCCCCGCTGCCGCCGCGACAGGGCGCCTCCGCGCCATCCCGGCGCTGAGATGCGTGGAGCCATGCGCGCGCACCATCCGTGCAGGTCGAGTGCGTCCACTCATTTTGGAGGGACGCACTCAACCCGCATCTACGAGGTATATTTCTCTACTGGATCCAACCCAATCCCTACTCTCTCCAACCAAACACGGGTTGAAGTAGGCCGAACCCGTTCCAACCCGCTTCGACCCTGTAACCAAACACGGGAAGAGGGGAAGGGAAGTGATATGCCGCGGTGCGGCTGGACTCGCCTGCCACGCTGTCAGTCGGTTTCTTTTTTCATGTTTTTATTTTTCTTTTAATTTCTTCTCTATCTCTATCTCTTATCTTCTCTATCTTAATAGTAAGAAACGCTTCTGCCACTTTTTTGTTTGGTCCAACTCCTATCAATGAGAGGTGGGTCTGATGTTTAATAATAGGTAAGATTAATGTATTGATAAGTGGGTTCAACTTTCTTTCCCCATCTTCCCTTTCACCCATCCGGGCTCGATGTTCGCCTCTTTAAGCGGACGGAGGGCTGGCAGTCGGAGGCGGCGTGCCGCCGAGGGCAGCGGGCAGAGGCGGTCCTGTAGGAGACGGACGGTTTCGCGGGGAGGAGACGCTGCGGGAGAGTAGAACGCGACGAGAAATAGAAACGAAGCAGTACATTTAATAACCAGTGGCAAGGCCTAAAAGTACTTGAAAGGGGAAGGTGCTTTTGGTTTTATACTAGACCAAAAGTAGATTTTAGGCAAAAGCACATGTGATTTTTTGTCCTTTGGTTGGCTTTTGACTTTTAACTTTTGCAAAAGTAAAAACAGGTCAAAAGCCCAACCCAAAGCACCCTAAGGGGGTGTTTGGATCCCCGAGCTAAACTTTAGCCCCTGTCATATAGAATGTTTGGACACTAATTAGGAGTATTAAACATAGACTAATTACAAAACCAATTTCACAACCCCTAGGCTAAATCGCGAGACAAATCCATTAAGCCTAATTAGTCCATGATCTGACAATATGGTGCTATAGTAAACATTCGCTAATGATGGATTTGTCTACTATAGCACCATATTGTCAGATCATGGACTAATTAGGCTTAATAGATTCGTCTCGCGATTTAGCCTAGGGGTTCCGCAATTAGTTTTGTAATTAGCTCATATTTAGTCCTCCTAAATAGCACCGAATATCCGATGTGACACGGACTAAACTTTAGCTCAGAATCCAAACACTCCCTGAAGTATCTGTGACTTTTAGGCTTTTTGGTGGCTTTTGGTTTTTCAAAAGCAAAAGTAGGTTTAAAGTCCAGCCAACCACACCCTATATGCTTATATTGTTGTTGTGTTAAATACAATTTGTCATGAGATGCACCGTGCTGCAAAATTTATTGTATTCATAGAAATAGTGAATATTTGTCGTGCTTCGTCTATTGCGAATTTTTTTTTACCGCCCGTAGCGAAACACTGCTCGATCCTAGAGTCTACAGTAAAATAAAACGTTTCTACCGTCCGTTCCGTGAAAACCCCCGATGGTCGTCCCTCCGCTCGTTTCCAACCCTACGAACGATCGTCGACGCGACTTCCGCGGAATGCCTTGACAACTTACCGCCGTACCTTCTTCTCCCTCCGCACCTTCTCATCGCCCGACACCGCCGCCTCCTCTTTCCTGAGACTCATCGCCTCCTCAGACGCAACCGCCGTCCGCCGTCAACGCCACAGGAGCGGCGGGGAGTGCCGGCGAGTCCAGTCGTGCGCGCGCGGCTGACGCCTCCTCCTCGCCCCTCCGCGACGCCTCCCTCGATCTGCTCCCGTCGCCGACTACGCATCGGCGCTCCCGTTGCAGAGGAGGAGCGGAAGGCGAGGACACGGCGCAGCGGCAGAAATTTAGCCCGCGAGGCAGTTCGTCCGATCTAAATGGTGGAGGTGGAGGAGGTCGGGAACAAGATGCAGTCGCAGATGCGCCTCCACGCGGCGGCGGAGGACGACGACGCCGACCTCCTGCTCCCCGCCCTCTTCAAAAGCCGCCGCCGATGACCTCCCGCTCCCCGCCCTCTTCGACAGGGCATCCCGGTTCCACAGCCTCGCCTCCAGCTCCGCCCTCGACCAGGTTCCCCCTATTCTGGATCGCCTCGTCCTTCTCGTAATCAACAAGAGGTTCGTGCTTATTAAGTTTGGTTGATTTTGTGCTGGGCAGGAAGGGATCCCGAAGGGGGTCGAGCTGCTGCGGCGCTGCGACGAGATGGTCAGCAAGCTCCACCTCTTCTCCCCCAACGAGACCAAGGAAGACGTCTCCACCGCCAACCTCAAATACCTGCTCGTATGTACCCCCTCCCTCCCCCTGCTCTGTCAATGAGGCAGTTTAGTTGCGGACATATTGCAGTCAAGCAGTGCAAAGAGGCAGCAGTAAATTCAACCTACGCATGACAATAGTTTTGTTTTCTTGTTTTCCAGTTCTATAAGAGGGTGCCAAATGTGGTCCAGGGACAGACTATACATTTAGTACAAGATATCTGATACTTGGGGTTTGGAGTACCAACCTACTACAATGGAAAATTTTACATGATATTCAGTATAAGGTAACCAGCTGGTCACAGATCTTTTTTTTCCAGTATAGTTTTGCACAAACTGATACATGATTGGGACCTAGGTGATATATACTGTTCTGATATGGAGCAAGAAACAGACTACCCAAACAGTTATTAGAATCTTTGATTTATTTACTCAGTGCATGTCACTCAAGTTATATTTCCTTGTGATTTTTGAATGTTAAAAATTTAAGTACTTCATCTGTTTAGAAATACGTGGATGTACTCCATCTGTTTGCTAATTTCTTAATAGAAGTAGCACTTTATCACCTTGGATTGTGTTTGATCTAGCTGTGGGTGAAAGATGCATTGGAGATCAGAGTTGTGCAGCCTTGATGTTCCAAGACCACAACAATACAAAAATATGAATCTGTGATAAATCATAATGGTTTATGCAGTGTATATATTTGACAAATATTTATGATGCCCTTGTGCTCTCTGTTTGGCGGTGTTCACTCTCTTTTTTATTCAACCTATTCTGCAGTCGCCTGCACATTTTGTTTGAAAGACACTATCATTTACCTATTTGGTTTCTTGATTCTGCTGCAGTCTTATTAGGTTTTGGAGTTTAGGGACATCCTTCCCATGTGTTGATGTTTGAATGGTTCAACTGAACATCTATATGTTCATGAGAAAAGAAAACAAAGGTAAAAAACATAGGTGTCACTGGTGAGATCACAGAACTTTTACATAGAAATTCATCTCTGTGAGTAACAAATCAAGTTGGAGAAATGTAGTCATGTTATAGTTGATTAATGTCAGGCCTATCTATGCATCGGAAACAAAATGAATCCATTTGGTTCAGGTCTTTCAGTCATTTAGATAAGCAATCCTCATGCATGTTGTTCTTCTAACGCATCAAAATACAGTGAATATATACACAGCTCTCCTACATTTTTGAGAAAAAAATACAGTGAATCGCATAAGGAAAGGTGATAATCTTGCATCTGTTCCAATCTTTTTGCCAAAGTTATAATTTGTCATCATCATGACAAAAATGTGTTCATTTTCCTGTTTCTAAGGTTCTGAATCAGTTGAGATGTATGATACTTGAATAACTGAGGTACCTGGCTAGTTTTGTTACTCTGAAACCAACTACAGATGTTGCATCACATCTCTTTATATTTTTCATATCTTCTCAGATAAATCATTCTTAGACTTTGCTGTTACTATCGGGAAATCATCTGAATAGTTACTATGGAGCTCATGGTTCATTTTTTCTTCTTGTTTAGCAATTTCTTTAGTATTTCAAATTCAGGCAATGGATACCGGCTCATGGTTCTTTGCTTATTTTCTGTGACTTTTACTTCCTCCGTTCCAAATTATAGGTCGTTTGGACTTTTTCAGATTCATATATTTTCCTATGCACTTAGATATACGCTATGTCTAGATACATAGCAAAAACTATGGATCTAAAAAGCCCAAAACGACCTACAATTTGGAACGGAGGGAGTACTTTTTGCTCAACCAATATAACACACATGACGCATGAATAAATTGTTTGATTGAAGAGAATAAGGCTGTGAAATTTTCCAAATTGAATTGAATTAATCATGGCACAGGGTTATTCAGAGGAGGTGCAATGAAGTTAGCACTTGAATTGGTATTCACCAATATGCTACAGATGTGATCATTACCCTGAAATTAGTAGAGGCCTAGAGGGTAATATACTCAGGTAATCATGATTATTTTTACGTGGCAGGGATTAAACTTGTTAGTGGTAGTTTTCTCTTCCTATGTGCTTGTCTCGTTGTTTCTCCCAGCGGTATCATTTTTTTAGTTTTCCTTAGAGCAATCAGAGCTGTGCATTTATTTTTTTTTATCAATTCGCAACTGCCTCTTATACAATTCGCAACACATCATTATTTTTTTTTATCAATTTGCAACTGTCCCTGATACATGATGTCCAAGTCATGAGCTTTTTCTATCTGCGAATGAATTTGTTAGAGAAAGGGATATGATTAGCATAACTTAGTAAATGTAATACTACAACTTAGTGAGGCGTGCATCACTTGGTGAATTGTTATGCTATATCTTACTCTGCCCAATCTCTCTAAGGTTTCCGTTTAACTTCTTACAGGAAGCCTGTATGTAATTGGAGCCGAGCACTGCAGGTGGAAGTTCTCAGATTTTCATAACCATCTGCTCGAGCATAGGGCTGTCCGCCCTTTCGCTGGACTGGAAGATGCTTTGATCTTGTGAAATTCAGCTTGGCAATTTGAATTGTGCGGTGTTGACTGAGCTTTTGATTAATATAGCAAGTCGTCTGAATTCTGAATCCAGTATGTTTATAATACATTGTTACACGTCGGGACCTTGCTTTCTGATCCTTTATGATTTGTTATCCATCTAGAGACTACCTACCATAGAACTGCAAGAGAAGTTATAGATGTTTGATACTGCTCAATATTTTCTTATCAGCCAAAACATTCGACAGAGTGATTATCCTTGAAATAGGAAAGCCATTTAGAGGTGGGTGCAGTGCCTAGAAGGAATGAAAAGATCGTGTAAAAAAGTCGAGAAGTCATCCGTAACACCCAAAAAAGGTGGGTACAATTTAGATCGCAGCAATCTTAACACCCAATAAGATATCCCATACGCAAAACACTGCATTTAGTGTCATCCTTTTTGTGCAGCATATGTTCAGAAGTTCAGGTTGCTTTAAGAAAAATGTAATTGATCTGCCATCAGATGATAGTCTATAGTGAAGATTTTGGATCTGCCATAAATTTGAAAAGAGAACGAGATATCACATCAGCTACCAATAGAAGCTAGCTTTCTCAAATTTTAATGCAGCGGCAGTTTGATTAAATTAAAAGTAATGTGGGCATTTTGATTAGATTGAGCTGGGAGGGATCTTTAACTACGTTCTTGGATGCGCTGAATGCTCAGCGTATTGCAATATAAATGTTTTGTTGCCCGTAGCAACCGACACGGTTGGATTAGAGAAGCGAAATTGTTCGCTTTTAAATGCGATTTACTTGGTACCGACGATGTGTAATTAGAAGGCTTCTCTTCTCTTTTATCTCTTTTAGTACTCTTCATCAAAGACGCTAAGGGCCACCCCCTCCTCCATCATCCAAATCCCCCCATCGAGACTAAATAAATCTTGAAGAAATTTTTAAGAAACTTAAAAATAAATAAATAGATTTCTAAATCAACATCAACCATTTTTGCTTGATAGGATATAGTAAGTATAGATTTAAAATAAGTTTTTAGTGAGACTCGGGTTTTATTTTAGTTCTAAATTTTCATCGTGAAACTGAGATTATTCATTGTAATTGTGATGAAAAATTTTATTGTTGTGAATCAGAGCTCCTATTTTTGTTCTTCTTGATTGTGGCGATTAGTCCTTTTTGAGTTTTCATGCTATGAGCTCGAATCTCATATTCATCTTTGCTTCATTTACATCTATAACTTCATATTGCATTCCTTCACTTTCTCGCTAGTTTTCTACAATTTGCTTGCAAGGAAAGGCTTCTTGTCAGGTCAATCGATTTATATTTGGTTTATACTCGGAGGAGGCACCTCAACAGCCATTGACCATCCCACCAGGGCCGGAGATCTCGAGCAAGTGAAAAGAGCTTAGTAGCAAAGTGAAAAGGAGGGCGCCTTGTGTGGTGAGGTGATGATAAAGGATGGATGGTCAGGGCAGGATAAGAAAACATGTGTGTTTACATTGGCTTGGCATTTGAAACCGATCTATATAGGAGTTTTTTTAATCAATTCTGTTGGTCTTAAAAAGGAAAATATTACTGCACTTCAGTCGTCATCGTCCTTTTCGGATACTACTGCTAACCACTTCTGCACCATTTGAGATATCTTTCAACAAGAGAGATGGTGGACAAGAGATCAAGGCTCCGCCTCACCTCCCCCCACGATCCGGTGGCTGGAAAGCTGTCGTGATCGTCTCTGCCTGCCATGCAAAGGACATTCCCATTTTGCAAGCTATGATCCAACTCTTATTGATGTTTTTTTCTCTTACTATAAAACCGGTTATAAATTAAAATACGTTTGACCTATGATCCTGTGGACCATGACGAAATATGCTTTTCTACACCAGAAAGCTAAACCGAGCCTACACCCTCATGTTACCAATCCACCCGCCATTTACTTAAAACTTGTTTCATAAAAAATTGTTAACCAAAGTTTCACAATGTACTTCTCGAAAAAAATCACCTCATGTGTCATGCCGATCATAGATGACCTATATTTTGGACCGATATCTAACCAAATTAGAATAGCCACCACGACAGAAAAAAAGTCATGTGATTCGTACAAAAATCCTCGATCATAGTACTGCTACTAGAAAAGACAGCTCATCAAACCTCAACATATCTCAGTGTTTGATAGAGGGGGCTCAACTTTAGTAAGGTCACATCGGATGTTTGGATACTAGTTAGGAGGATTAAATATGAGCTAATTACAAAACTAATTGAACAGATGGAGTCTAATTCGCGAGACGAATCTATTAAGGCTAGTTAGGGGGTGTTTGGATACACCTCCTAAAGTTTAGTATCCGTCACGTCGGATGTTTGGATACTAATTAGGAGTATTAAATGTAGACTATTTACAAAACCCATTGCACAGATGGAATCTAATTCGCGAGACGAATCTATTAAGCCTAGTTAGTTCATGATTTGACAATGTGCTGCTACAGTAAACATGTGCTAATCATGGATTAATTAGGCTCAACAGATTCGTCTCGCGAATTAGTATAGGGGTTCTGCAATTAGTTTTATAATTAGATCATATTTAGTCCTTCTAATTAGCATCCGAACATCCGATGTGACACTCCTAAAGTTTAGCACCTCATATCCAAACACCCCTTTAATCTATCATTAGCAAATCTATCATTAGCAAATGGTTACATTAGCACCACATTGTCAAAACATGGACTAATTAGGCTTAATAGATTCATCTCGCGAATTAGACTTCATCTGTGCAATTAGTTTTATAATTAGACTATGTTTAATACTCCTAATTAGCATCCAAACATCCAAGGTGACAAATGTTAAAGTTTAATGGGGTATCCAGATACCCCTTACCTTCCAACAGCAACGCATCTAAAGTAACAAAAGGGTAGGGTGTACATGTGTACGCAAGCATCGAGGCATGTAGAGCTTGATTGGTAGTCAAAATTTTAGTATGCCAAAATCTTGGCAGCAAACCACGTACTGGCATGGCATGCCATGTGTTTCGGGGAAACAAATCATGAACTGCACCTAAACAAATCATGAACTGAAACGAATTTTTCTTGGACACAAGCCGGCCCATGGGACCATCGTCCTAACCGCCCGGCCCAGTCTCTCACCGCCTCTCTCTCTCTGCGGCACCGACTCAAGGGTACTGGTGGGCCAGTAATCAAGGGAAGGCCCTGGCCCGACCCGGGAACCTCAACTAAACCTCACCTCGCAACCGCCGCGTCGCGCTGCGCCCCGTCCAGACAGAATTCCCCGCCGCCGCCACCCGCCGCCCGCCGCGCCGCCAGGGCCAGCAAGCCATGACGACGCGCATCGCGCCGGGCGTGGGCGCGAACCTTCTCGGACAGCACTCGGCAGAGCGCAACCAGGACGCCACCACCTACGTCGGCAACCTCGACCCGCAGGTTAGGGTTCCCATCCCACCTCGCCCCTCCCGTTACTCCCGCGCGTGCGCCCATCTAAATCCCCTCCTTCCTCTCCGAGCGGGATTTTCGTGTCCATGCTGTGGTCAGTAGGGTTTGTCTCCCTACGGTTAAAACCTGCCTGAGGCTGCCTTGTGTAGATGTAAGTCTCCGGCGGTCAGCCGGTGTCGCACAGGTGTTTCCGTAGTTATTCGATGCTTCAGTAATAGTTGTTTGCACTGATTGCTGAATTAGTACGCAGCACCTCGTCAATCGAAGATGCAGTGGCGCACCGCACACCCCTGTTCCCTGGATTGGTTCAATGGCTGTTAAGCGTGCGCTGCAACTGTGGTGGGCTCGTGATAGGGTCGTTTACTCGTTTTGCAAATTGGGCACATTTTCAGTGGTCTAATTATATGTCGTGAAAATTTGAAGCATATTACTTCACTTCTGAATCCTACGCACAATATGCTGCCTATTTGTGATATTGGAATAAATATGGTTGTTCCGAGTCATGCTTCAGATTTGACACTTCTTTTTTCTTTTTCTGACAATGTTGCCCGTGTTTCATGAATCCCGGTACGTTCCCTGTGTTACCAGTCAGAAATAAGTAGCTCGTGAAGTTTATATGAGCCTACAGATTATTGTAGTTCCCCCTTATTTTTGAGAAATTAAACCCTGAACCTTGTTGTGTTTGTGTTGCCACGGATTGTTTCTTCAGTATCATTAGTTCATTATTATACATGCAGGCACCGATGCTGATAGTTCTCTCTTATCTGATAGGTTTCTGAGGAGCTACTATGGGAATTGTTTGTCCAAGCAGGCCCTGTTGGTAAGTTGTTGTTCTTTTTCTTGATGAAGTAAGAGTATTTGATGTATATCGTGCTTTTTTCGTGCCCTATGATATCATGTGTCCTTGTTGTAGAAGTGTATTTCAGTATAGTTTGGTTATTTGATTTTTTCTTTTCTTTTGGGTTCTTATGGTCCATTTTAGCTGCCCCTCCTCATAGTAGGAATTGATGTTATGACATTGTATGTCGTCCGAATACATTTTTCTTGGGTTTGGCTAATGGATTTTCCTTAATTTCATATCTAGTTAATGTGTATGTCCCAAAAGACAGAGTCACAAATCTACACCAGGGATATGGATTTGTAGAATTCAGAAGCGAGGAAGATGCAGATTATGTAAGTCTATCATCGTGCAAAGGCATAATTTACCTTTGATTCTCTCTAGCAGCCATACCATGATCAATTAAATCAGTTACCCTTTTACCAAAACTGTTTGCTTCTTGCAGGCCATTAAGATTTTGAACATGATCAAACTATACGGAAAGCCCATAAGAGTAAACAAGGTGTGTTTCCTTCATACACATTTAATCATTTTGACTAGGAGCATTTGAGTATCATTTGAATGTGACATGATTATATTCTCTTGTTCCAGGCCTCCCAGGATAAGAAAAGCTTGGATGTTGGCGCAAATCTTTTTATCGGCAATCTCGATCCAGTAAAAGCCTAGAGCCTATTTTCTTTTATCAGTTGCTCATTTGTTCAAGTACTGACTAATAGTTTCCCTTGTCAACAGGATGTTGATGAGAAGCTCCTTTACGACACCTTCAGTGCATTTGGAGTGATTGTGACTAATCCTAAGGTGACACACACAGTCTGTATGGGTTTTAGGGTTTAGGTTGTATACTAATTTACACCTAAGGTGACACACACAGTCTGTATTGGTTTTAGGGTTTAGGTTGTAAATACCAGTTTACAATTTTCTGCTAATGATTTTAACTAAACAATAGCATCTGATTATGAGAAGCAGCATTGTGAAAACCCCAGAGCAGTGAGGGCAATGCTTAGAATAAACTAAGATCAGTATACTTAACATGCTATAGTTCAGCTTCTTTCTAGCAGGCCTTGCATCATCTGAACATCTGTATAACAGTGTTTAGTCCATTTCCAATCACTTGGTTCATCCCAGAGGTTGAGTGGGGCAAAATCATGCGTATCATTAACTCAATTATACCTTCGTATATTGCACGCAAATCTGTTTACGTATTCTTAATCATGCGTATCATTAACTCAATTATTCCATGTATGTGTGTTCCTAAGATCAACTCACCTTACCAACTATCCTGGGTCTTGAAAAGATGGTTTTAGGAATTTGATACATCCTCTGTATACACATCATGTTATATTGTGAAGCCTATTACAGTAACTTACTGGATCTTCCTTTCCTTTTCATGAAGATAATGCGAGACCCTGAAACTGGAAATTCTCGAGGTTTTGGCTTCGTGAGCTACGAATCCTTTGAATCATCCGATCAAGCAATAGAGGTAATGTTAATATCACCGTAATTTTCTGTATTTCAACTTGGAGTGGTTCTATCATTTGTTTCAACTGTCATCTTTTCTTCCGTATTTTCCAGGCCATGAACAACCAACATTTATGCAACCGGCCAATCACTGTCTCTTATGCTTACAAGAAAGACACAAAGGGAGAACGGCACGGTACACCAGCAGGTAAATATTCTGAAATCACATCATCTGGCCTACATGTGTTGCTATGTATATTCTAAGTTGAATTTCCATTCTGGATCTGGAAGTGATTTATTCCCCAGTAATTTACATCTTTTAAGCCTCGGAAATTTAGGTTCTTTTATATATGTATATATCTGAAGCTTCAATTGCTGTTATCATCATATTATTGCTGAAACTGTATTTGTAGTTATATAGGTTCCGTTCAATATCTTACAGTAGTAGAAAGCAGATAATATGAATGTCGCAAATTTTAGGAGATTGTATATACATTTTTGTATTGTATCTATGCCTTTATATCTATTTGGCATATACCTTATTTGGCTGTCTACATCTGAAATCCTTCAGCTAACTTGATCATATCTTTGCAAATACTTCTACAATCATAATGATCAAATCTGCCATTTACTGTTGACAGAGCGACTGCTGGCAGCCAATAACCCAGGCTCTCAGAGGAATAGGCCACACACGATGTTTGCAAGTGGTCCGCCGACCCAAGGGCTTCCAAATGGTGCCCCCCCTGTGCCGCGATCTTATGTCAATGGCACAGTACCGGGACAGATTCAACACATTCGGCCACCGCCACCTGTTGGACAATTCCCTCCTCCAATGCAGATGCATGGGCAACCTGCTTGGCCTGCTCCTCCACACACTGCGCCACCCCCCATGCCACAGCAGCTCCAGTACAGGCTTCCCATGAGGCCACCACCACCAAACATGATGCCCCCTCCGGTTGGCATGGTAAGGCCACCGCCACCTCCTGCCGGTATGTCCGCTCCACCTATGTGGATGCCACCTCCACCCCCGCCACAACAAGGCGGTGGGATGCCCCCACCTCCCATGTCCATGCCGCCACCGCCTCCACCACCTTCTGGTTAAACACAAGTAGGGGCAGGGGAAAGTACCATCCGGTTGGTCAATATTCATGCTGTAGCTGTAGACTGAGTATGTTGGTATATCGCCATGTAACTTGCAAACACTAGTTGAAGGTGAGAATTTAGCTGACATACAAACTCTCGAGGTTATTAACAGTTATTTGTGGTCTGTTGAAGATGAATGATTTTTTTTTATTATATGTACCATCTTTTTGTGGCCTCTGATGTTGTGCTATGTGTAGAACAGTTGCTGTCAATGTTCTTTCACTATCGCATTATTGAAGACGGAAATAGGAAGTGGCAACCCAGTCCTTGTTCAATGATGGCCGCCAACCTCAATCACGGTTGTGATGTAGTGGTGGGACCTAGAGAAGAAGTGGGTTAGGAAGGTGGTGCCAGATTCATTCGATGAGTATATCAGTATGTGATAAATTCGGATACAATGGAACTTATAGAGTCGACTTAGCAGTGAACTTCGAAAATTCCAAAAAAAATGGTTTGGAGGAAACCGCATGGAACACTGTTGTATCACTGCATCGTAGGCAAAACACTTGTGAAACTTGCGTTTCTTTTTCGCATCTATTCACAGAATGATAACGTCCGCGATAGAGGTGCAGAGAAGTCTAGAATGAATCATCCATTCCCCCTTTGTAAAGAACTACAGTGGCTACATTTGATTCCATGCAATGTTCCCCAGCGGCCCAGCCATGTGCAACTTAACATGGTTGTGACTGTGGACATCACTGTGTTGCCTACCTGACTACCTCCTCCCCCTCCCTACTAATGCTACGGTGCTACCTTTTCCTTCCCCTTTCCCTACTACCTTTCCAATCGAATCATAATGAAGCATCTGAAATTCTGAATCGATCGTGTGTTACAACAAGCGCAAGCATCCGAGCGCCACGAGGGTGACAACCGACGAGGTCAGCGACAGCATGGACCGCGACCTGCGACCCCGATCGGCGTCGTTGGCGTAGACCATCCCGAGGTAGCCGTATCCGTTGCCGCCGCCGCCGCGGCCGTTCCCAACTCCGGCGTAGTTGAGCCCCGTGTACCCGGTCTCCTCGGCGTCGTTCCTGTCAAGAGAAGAGAAGGACGATCCACACGTCAGAGCCGCCCACAGATGTAAACCACGAGAATTGCAAACTGGATGCGAGTACGTTTAAGTGCCGGTGAAGCTGAGATCTACCACCGCTGTCGCGAGCGAATAAGAACTCGATTCCTAAGGAACATGGTCTCAAGGAGCGTGATGGATCGACCGAACGGCGGGAAAGGCCTCGATTTTCTTTCACTAGATGTACCCTGCCACTGGGATGCAGTGGGGTCAGCAGAAGTGAACCCTCGGTGCTCTTTTCGGTTGGCTCGTCCCCAGAAGGTCCCTTGTCCTAGAATCACAATTATTCAAGTAGCAAGTAGCGGCAGCTGTAACAGGACGCTACTGAGATCTACTAGAACGCTAAAAGCCTAAAAGTGTGTTTTTCGGTCCCAGTACCGGAAGGATGATTGTCATTCCATCATCTACCATGTAATGCTCGGCTCCTGTCGGCCTGGTTCTTGCTTTGTTCAGTCTGGTTGTCTGGACTGAGTCTCTGAAGAACCCAAAATGACAGCTGATCTAAACGGATAATCCAGCGACTTTAGTGAGAGTGCTCTGTGCTCTCTGTTTTTTTTAAGGAAGTGCTCTGTGCTCTCACCGAGCATGTAGCCCATCAGAATCATAGCGAATCATACCGCCGAGACCGGCCTCTTCCCAAGTGGCTACGGCGTTGGCCAGTTGGCCTTGAGCACACGGTCACACTGAACAGGGCAAAGTGACTAGACAAGTTGGCAAAAGGGCATCTGTTTACGAGAAAAAGCGGAGGATCCGGCGACAAAACCAGCGAGCAGTGGCGCGCATGTGGAGACGCAGACTGACTACGACCGGCTAGCGGCTACCGCACCCATGACCCATGTCACCCGGCGACTATTTCCTTCTCGCTTCCCGGTAGCATAGCACGCATGCTCCTGAGCGTGCGGCGGCCTTTTTGTCTAGTACGTTTCTTTTAGCCAGCAGGGGCCACTACTTGGAGCAGTTTGCACAAACAGCTCCTCAACCTCAATAGTCAATACACGTTCGCTTTACGATCTGCCAAAAAAAAAAAACAACGCGTTTGCTTAGATAGCGACAAGGCGCGCGGCCGCCGAACGAGCAGCACACGCACCTATTGTCTGACAGGAGATCTGGAATACAGGAGTCACTAGTCCCTCGGCTGTCGCTCGCGCAGGCAAGACCGGGTGAGTGGTGTGACCGGCAGACGGAACACGGGGAGATGCATGTCAAGGACTTCAGGCCATGAGATTAGAGCAGTCCTAGTACCGACAAGATCGCTTTGGTCCGGTGTTTAGTTAATCCGATGCTGTCAGGCAGTACTATTACTGTACTGTACGCCACTTGTCTATACTTAAACCGCCTGTACACTGACTGAACTGAGACTGTAACGTGGTACACAGTACATTCCTACTTCTTCTGCCAGTGCCAGGCCGCCTGATCTATCTGGACTCCAGCCACTCCCTACCACTACCAGCACTCCAGAATCCATTCATGATCAGAGCACGGCCACTCGGCCAGAGGGCTAAACTAGTTCGATCTGGAACGCGGTTGGGCGCTGGATAGTGCTGTGGATCAGGGAAAAGCCGCAAAGGAGGGGGTTTCACCATGCGAAGGGCAAATTTCCCCCGGAAGTTCCTCTCGGATGCGGCATGCCCAGAGAGGAGGAAAGGAGAAGGAGGCCGACCGATGGGCCGTGAACCGCGCCGAGCAGAGCAGGGCCCCAGTCCGTCAGGCGGCGACCCGATGATGGCCGTTGGAGGAAGTTAACAAAAGCGGCGGAGTTGTTATTGAAAGACGCACCCAAAGCGTCCTGCGCGGGCCCACGTCCCGATGGATCGGATCGCTCTGCCTCTTCGGGCCGGGTGGGGGTCCACCCGTCCGGGATATTTCCAACAAGGCAACACTGAGGGAAAAAGCTAAAGCTGACGCGGCACCCAAAAGGTGCCTTTGCACCGATGTGGCGCCGGCGTGGACAAACCTGGCGTGCAACGGCAGCCACCATGGGCTCACTCGCGCATGAGAAATGTCACCAACTCCATCACGAAGAAATGAGGCCGCGGGACAAGAGCTCGGGGGTGAGGGCAGGACAGGAAAGAACACCGTACCTGGGGTCGCCGAGGACGCCGGCGTTCTGCGTGAGCGTGTCGACGAGCGCCGATGACTTGGGGTCGGTGCTGGAGGCCTTCTCGTAGATCTCCTCCATCCCCTCGCCGGAGGGCACGAAGAAGGCGCCGTTCACCATCATGTCGCCCTCCGTCCGCCAGTTCCACCCCGACCACTGCCCCTCCGCCGTGTCCACCCGCTTCGTCACCTGCCATGGCCACGCAAAACAATCTAGCATCAGCCACCCACGCTATCATCAGATCACGCGCCGTCGCATTCAACTCCCTCATGCCGCCGCGCGTGCAGCGTGCTCGCGGTGGCGGTGCACGGACGGCGCGGGAACACAGGCAGTGGTGGGTGCCAGCTGCCGCCGCACGCGCCTCGGATGCTCCCCTGGCCTGGCCTAACCGGGCCGGGACCCCCGACCCCGATTGGGCAAATTGGAGAAAACATGACGCGAGGTGTTTGTTCCGAAAGCATGAGAAGATGCTCCAAAACATTCCCCCACACAGGCAATGATACCAGTTTTCACATGGTCATTACCAACAACGACATCTTTCAATCCGAACCATATAAACATGTCGCTGCACAAAATATCTAAAAACGGCTAAACTTTCTGCCACACTCTACTGTCAGTTACAATACAAAACACAAACGAACCAAAGGTTGGGGCAGCGGTCACACCGTCACAGGCCAAAACAACTGCTACCCCAAAAAAGCATTGGAACACAGGCAGAGGCAAGCCAAGCAAAGCCAGAAAAGACGCGCGCGCGCGCGCGCGCGCCGCCCCGTGCTCTGCTCGGCAAGCAAAGAACAGAGCAGCGCGGGGCGAAACCCAAGGCAGCAACAGCCTGAGCCAGCCAGCAAGCAAGAAGGCAAGAACACACGGCACGGCACTGCAAGAAGGCAAGAAAGAAAGCTGACGCACGCACCTCTTTGGCGTTCGGGTCGGCGGGGGCGATGTATCGGTTCCCCTGGCTGTTGATGGTGGGGCTTGCGCTGCCGCCGATGGCGTACATCTCCCACGACGTGTAGTCGTTGTTGACGATGTGGAAGTACCCCCTCCGGCACCTCGGCATCCGCTGCACCAGCCCCGGGCCGAAGCGGTTGAACGCGATGGTCACCTGCATCCCCGAGTCCGGGAGGTACGCGTCGCTGGCGCCCAGCAGCATCACCTCGTCGTGGTGCGCGAAGTAGCTGTTGGACACGGTGATGGCCGTCGACCCCTCGATGGCGTCCACCAGCCCGTCCGCGCACCGCCACAGCGCGCAGTGGTCCACCCACACGTCCCGGGCGCCGAACAGCGAGATGCCGTCGCCGTCCGACCGCGTCCGCCACCCGTAGTGCGTCGGCGACGACCGCACGTTGGCGTTCCCGGCGGGGACGCAGTCGTGGACGTGCACGTTGTGGATGATGATGTTGGACACGTACTGCAGCGTGATGCAGGCGCCCCCCGCGCCGATGTGCACGCGCGCGCCGCGCCCGTCGATGGTCTTGTAGCTGTTCACCAGGAGCTCCTCGTTGAGGCGGATGGTCATGTCGGCGGCGAACACGATCCAGAGCGGGCCTTCCTGGATGGCGGCGTGGCGGAGCGTGCCCGGGACGGGGTTCACGGGGTCCCGGTCGGAGGAGTCCGTCACCACGTACAGCGGCCCGCCCTTGCCGCCCAGCGCGTTGCGGCCGAACCCGATGCCGCAGTCCGCCAGCCGCTGCCGGTCCTGACGCCAGTCCGTCCCCGCGCACCGCCAGCAGTCGTCGATGGGGTTGCCCGTCATGCACCCGCCGCTGCTGGCGCCTCCCCCGGCCTCCTGCATCCGCCGCCGCGAAGTCGCCACCTTGCTGCCCGTGCCGTCACATTCCGAATCAGCAAAGACTGAGGCTTTGCAGCAGCAAGAACGCAAAAGAGTAGACTCTGTACCTGTGGAAGTCGGCGACGACGGCGGCGGGGTCGGGGACCGAGGAGTTGAGAAGCGGGAGCGTCGAGGCGGTGGCGGCGAGCAGTAGGAGGGGGATGAGGGCAATGCCGGTGGATTTAGGGGCTCCGGCCATGGCTCCTCGGTGGATTAGATGGGCCAGAGCCGAGATGCAGCGGATTTTATAGCAATGCAGGAGAGTGGCAGCGGAGTGAGGGTAGTGGGGGCATGGATTCGGACCCTGGGGTGACGCTCGTGAGATTTGGAGCTCGGGATTGGCGGCGCCAATGGCAATGGGGGGAACTGTCTGTGAGAGCAGTGTGAATGGGAAAGGGGGAGAGCGAGCTGGGGAGCGGAGGGAGAGGGAGGGAGGAATCGGGGGAAGAGAGAGAAAGAGAGGGAGGTGATTTGGAACCACCTGGGGGAGATTGCTTCCTTGCTTGTTAAATGACGCAAAAGGGTGATGAAGAGGGTGTGGAGGACGGAGATACTAGCACCAAAAATGGTAGAAATGGAAAATGGGAGTGGGTGGAACGAAGAAAAGTATAATCTTCGAGGGGGAGAAATGGTGCAGGATCTCTTGTAGGTTCTTTTAATCATTTCACTAGTGTAGCCCTTGTGCTGCTCTGTTTGCCGTTGCCCGTGTGCACGCTCCAGCACTGCCTCGCGTTACGGCAAATTGGCACGATGCAGTTCAGCTTCTTTACTTCATTCAGAGTGGTCGGCACGAGCGGGTTGCAACCCTTTTTTACCCAAGAATTGCAATTACAACCACCGTCCACTGGTGTCCACGGTCCACCCCACTGGCTCACGGGTCACCGCCCATGGATCGCTTGGCAGTTGGCAAACTTGGCATGATCGATTCAGGCTGCATGCTGGCAGCTGTTATCTTCTCTGTTCTGTTTTCAGACTGACAGTATGAGAAACACGCTGACTTTCTCGTGCACACTGCAAAGAAAACACTAGATTATGCAACGAATTTAGTTTTGGACGTAGGCAATGTACGTAGCGTTTACAAGTAAGTTAAGTATGCTTGCCGCTGTAATCATCCAGGGAGCAGGGTTACCACGCCCCGCAAGAGATCCCCGTTCCGTGCAAGCACGGATTCCTCCGAGGCCCTTTCGTCTACTCACCGCAGCCGCGCCCGTAGACCACACCAACGTCGCGTCTTGCTTTCCACAGCCCGAAAGCCGTTGCCTAGCATCCGCCGAGGACCAAGAATCGGCGGCGCGTAAGCTACAAAATCCTTTGCTTCCGTAGATTCATTTACCAGACTCCAGACCAACACAAAAAGGAGATATCCATGAATCTGTCCATCCGTCCATGGGAACTAGGACAGGAATACAGAAGTTTTGGTGCTTTTCTTTGGAGTATGAGCGATGCTTATCCACTTCCGAACTCCTTTTTTTTTTTCCCAGCACTCTTCTGGGTCAAGTTTGGCCTAAAGATGGAATGTACTAGGTAGGTTGCATAACCCCCAATGTATTAAGGGCACCCCCCTCAAATACAAAATCGGATGTTTAACCTCCTCACCTTTGCAAAATTATTTAAATGACCTATAGTGGTTTTCCAGAGTGGTTTTGCCTAGCTGGAGTGCTGAGGTGGATTGAGACGTTAACATGGACATGTGGATCCCGCTTTTAAGTGGAAGGTTAGGCTCTTTCCCCCCTCCCCATGGCCACTTGCATCGGCCTGCCAGCCTGCCGGAAGCAGCGGGGCCGAGCAGAGCGTCACCGGCTAGCTTCGCCTGGAGCTCTGCGACGTCTAGCCGAAGCTTCGTGGCCGTTCCTCGACACCTCCTCGTTGCCGGAGCGCCGCCCGCTCGATTGAAGCCGCTGCCGCCGCCGGAGTCGAAGGAGCTGCGGCCATGGCCGCACTGATTCGCCTCGTGTCGAGCATGCCGATGCCACCAGGAGTTTCGCGACATCAAGCCGCACGTGCTCCACCAGTTGCTGTTGTCGTTTTGCCGCTGGGAAGCTCCGTCGCCGTGAAGACCGATTGCCACCCGAGCTCCATCATCGTCCAACCATCTCCGTCCATACCTGCCTTCGGTGAGCCATCCTACGTGACCCCCTCCCTCCCATCTCTACACAACACCGCTCCATCATAGTCTCAGCCGCCCGAAGCGCTGGCGATTTGATCCGCCAGAGCTGCCATCCGCCATTGCAAAGCTCCTAAGCTTTTGCTCCTGGGGGAGGGGGTGGACGACGAGTGGCGGTGCAATCTGGGAAGGGGCGGACGACGGGCAGCGGCCCGGGTAAGAGAGGAGGAGGATGGCGGACGACGGCGTAGGTCGGGAAGGGGGCAGATCATGTATGGCGGCTCGGGTAAGGGAGGGGCAGATGGCAGGTAGTGGCAAAGAGAGCAGAGGAAGAAGATGAAGATGAGAGAATGACACGTGGGCTCTACATGTAAGTGGTCCACATCAGCAATATAATCCACCTCAGCACTCCAGCTTGGTAAAACTATCCAGGAAAACCACCCTAAGAGTTATTTAAATGATTTTGCAAAGGTGAGTGGGTTAAACATCCGGTTTTGTACAGGGTGATGTGGTTGACCCTTAATATGTTGGGAGTTACGTAAACTTTTTCGAGTTATGGAGGGAATCAAACGCAAATTGTGTCATCGATAGTCTGTCACGAACACTGTTGTATGAGTTTTTCCTTTCCGAAAAGGAGATGGTGTACCTGTAGCAGTGTTAGTTTTGCTTTGTTCGAGTAATCGAGTTCAGCTGCACGCCCACGAAACCTGCAAACTACTTCCAGGGTTGTTGAACAGCAGGGCGCACAAATGGCCTGAACACCTTTGCCAATGCCTGAAACTTCGGAGTCGGGGTCACACTTTCGCCTAGTAGCTACACCTCCATTTGAACATATGGCAGTTCCGAATTATTCTCCGAGAAGGAAAAATATACATGTTCTTCCTATTTAATCGGTGGATACTGGTAAAAATAATATACTTCCTTAGGGCAAGTACGTTGCTACACGTCAGCAGTCTCATAGGTCATCTCATGCAGTGCCACGTAGGATTTTTGATGATGTGGAGGAGAGAGAGCGAGGAGAGAGAAAGAGGTCGTTGCTTCACGAAACAACCACCTCATGAGCTAAATTGTAGGACTACGAGACAACTTAACAACCATTGTACGAGTTATTGTTGCCATGCAACTTATAATATTTTATTTTTCTTATGCACAAATTAAGGAATTATATATCACTACCAGACAACTTATAGGACAACCCATTGTACAGGTTGCCTGTTAAATCGTCTCAAGATTACGTGTCAATACATGAGACCGTCTATTAGACGACACCAATGTTCTTGCCCTTAGTTCAAAATATATATAAGAATCTAGAAAAGTGAAAACGACTTAGGCCTGTTTAGTTGCCCAACTTTGAACAACCTAAATTACTGTAGCGCAACTGTAGCGTTTCGTCTGTATTTGTGAATTATTGTACAAATATTTACTAATTAGGCTCAAAAGATTCGTCTCGCAAAGTAAAACAAAACTGTGCAATTAGTTTTTGATTTCGTCTATATTCAGTACTCCATGCATGTACCGCAAGTTTGATGTGATGAGGAATCTTCTTTTTGCATAGTGTCAAAGTTGGAATTTGGGGGTGAACTAAACATGACCTTACAATTTGGAACGGAAGGAGTACCATGTTAACTAATCTGCTGTCTTGATTATATTTAAAAATTTATTAACTTTATTTTATGTATATCATATTTTGATTTTACCGTATTTATAATTACCGTTGGCCTTCCTCGTAAAGTAAACCCTGCTTCAAATAGGACTGCAAACAAAAGTACAATTGTGCAGGTTGAGGAGACTTCACTAAGATTTGAAATCAGAACCAAATTAAACTAGTCCCAGGTATGTCCGAACAATGGAACCCAGACTGGCAGCAAATAAACCTTGTCGTGAAACGTACCAATCGATCTTGCCTCACGATCGTGTTCGTGTATACGTACGGCACCCATGGAGCCCAGCGTGGGCAGCCACGGCGGCGATCTCCCGGACGACGTGCTCCGCCAGATCTTCGTCCGCCTGCCGCTCCGCGACGTCTGCCGTTTCCGCGCCGCGTGCAGGTCGTGGCGTGCCGTCGCCTCGGAGCCCGATCTCCTCCGCGCCCACGCCCGCCGCGCGGCGGCGTCATCCTCGCCCGTCGTCCTCTCTTAGGCCGTCGCCGAGCGAGCCGCCACCTCGGACCTCTCCTTACCATCGATGACAACGCCGCCAGCGGCCACGGCGGCTGCAACACCGTCCGCATCGCCCTACCTGGCCGTTGGAGCTCCACTATCGTGACGAGGTCCTGGGACGGGATCTTGTGCGTGGAGCTCGCCCCGTACCTGTACGCGCTCGTCAACCCGCTCTCCGGGGCGTGCACCGTCGTCCCCGCCCCCACGCCGCGCGGGCGTGAGCCCCGCTGCTTCGTCCGCGGCTACATCGCCGGCGCCTACTCGCACCCGGTCACCGGCATCTTCCACCTCCTGCACTGCACGAGCCTGAGCCAGCTGGCCACCGGTGACGATGCTTATGCCCCACGCACCATCTGCTTCCGGTTGCTCCGAGTGGACGGCACCTCTGCCTCGGCCTGGCGCGAGATCCCAATGTCCGCGGACCCCGACACGGCGACGCTGCAAACCATCGCCGGACACAACTTCTGCGCAAGCTCCGCTACCGTGAACGGCAGGCTGCACTGGCGGGATACGCTCCGAGGCAGCTCCTCTGCCGTGTACGGCAGACACAGACTGCACTTGTGGGATAAGCTCCGAGGACAAGAGAAGCCGCTCGTCTTCGATACGGTGAAAGAGGAGTTCGGATCCATGCCGCTTCCGCAGACGGTAACCACGATGTCGGGCAAGCTGTGCCTGCTACTCGGCCTCGTGGAGAGGAGGGCGAGACCGGTGGAGGTGTGGGTGCTCGAGGACTACGGAGCCCAGGATCAGTGGTGGCTGAGGCAGAGGTTCGACGCCGCCGTCGGCACGCCGCTCCACGCGATCGTCTATCCGTCGAGCTACCTCGGTAACGTCGGGCTGATCACGGCGGAGGACCGGGTGGAGAAGATTGTGTTCTGGAACGGCTGGAGGAAGCAGGTCTACGACGTGCGGCGCGAGTCGCTGTCCGAGTCGAAGCTTGAGTTCCGCAGAGGGACAGTGATCCACACGGAGAGCCCGGTGCCGCACGACGTGGTGTTTGGAGCAGCACCGACCCAAGGCGTTGCCCTCTCGAGTCTCGACTCATCCCAATCCCAACAACGTCGCCGGAAAACTGAAACGCCAGCCAGTACCCAGTAGTCTCTTGACAAGCTGAAGTTGCACTGTTCATTTTCTTCGATGCGGCCGAGAAGTTCAGCTGTCCATTGTCTTCTAAAGACAAGCAACACATCTCTTTCACCAATACAGAGAAGAGGACATCCATGACGACCCATCCAAGGGATAGAAACGTTGGACACTTGGATGTGTACTGTTAGGGGGTTGAATAATGCAATCTGCGTCTGAACATTTTCTGTTTTTCAGTTTGTCCTTGAATTTTCGTTGTTAAGGTTACTCTCCTGACTTTTTCTCAACCAACAAGGACTAATTAGTATCGATGTTTTTATGTTGCTAGTAGCTTGGCATGTCGTCGCGCACATGTAGGTGTAAAACCATCATATTTTTAATATGGTCTCTAAATTATAATATTTATTATTTTGAGTTATCCTGCTTATCTCTCTAGGGAGAGGAATATGTTGAATTTATTACCATAGGATTTATGAGTCCTTCGGCAAGGCGGCCATGCCGACCTCAACCCGAGTTAGGGATTTTGGGGTTTGTGTTTAGGGAGTTTTTTTAGCTTCCGGCTATAGAAGAGATATATAAATAGATTGAATTCCCTCAATATCATTGAAATTTTTAAGGATCCCCTCAATACCATCAAAATTTTACTCTTCCCTTCACTACCACTATTTTAAATTTGGAGCTAAATGCGTACATAAATTTGGCAAGTAGGTGCGCTTATGTACATCATCTCTTAAACTGTTCATATCGGAAAAACAACTTGACAGATGGGTGTGGATAGGTCACCGGAACGACACGTAGGCAACGGATGCCACATAGGTAGCTTACGTGTTAGCTAATGTTTTTTTGCTAATCCTAATATTTATTTGAGAGTTGCGTTCATTTCCAGGTTTTGTTCCCATGATTTCTTTTAGCCTTGGAATATTGTAAAATCTTTAAAAAAACATATATTTCATTAAAAATAGCCAATTTTTGCGAGGTGGAATAAAATTTTGTAAACGAACAAGGAATATGTTTTTCTTAACCATGGGCATTGTATAAGCGCAAAATATTGACCTTTTGATTCGTTGCTCAAATGGATGGAACCGTGGTTGCGTAGTCCATTCAGCTTGATTACTCACTTTTGGATCTCAAATCATAAAGTTACGCATACATAAAGTTTAGTTGGTAGAAATAATTCAAAATCTTATCCTCTCTCTCCTGAAGCTGCTAGAAGGGGAACGATTCCACCCTCTCTGGCTCTCCCCTTTTCTGTTTATCCGTGGCACACATTTTTATTCTCACTCCAGTGCTGCTAATGGTGGCCAACGGCCCTGGTGCTACTCCAGCTGACGCCCGTTGCTGCTTGCTGCCCCTCATCCTAGCTGCCGGTGCCCCTCCGCATCCCCAGTTGCAGTTGCACCTCCTCTCTCGCCCAGTTGTGACTATTGGCATGTTGCTGCAGCTGCTGCTGAAAAAGAATGGGTTGCTGATGTGCCGTCCAGTTCAAGGAAGGGAGCAGTGATCTGTAGTCTTAGGTTTCGTTTACTACATGCAATTCTAATTACAAAAGGAGTAATAAATAAATAAAGGTTGATTTGGCATTTTTTTTTACCTATGTGTTGTCCTGGTGATCTATCTGCACCCACATATCAAGTAGTTGTTCCCAAATGAATAATTTAAGAGATGACGTATTTAACTCTTAAATTTGCATTCCCTTCATTGTCATTCTGTTTAAAATCCATTAAGTTTCACTCACTGACAGCTTGAGCCCAAAACAATTCCCTTCTGTTATCCTTTGCCAGCCATGTCGTTCGGTGGCTCGGCTATCAGCAGCTCCACCTGGGTAGCTGGGCGAGCTCGCGGAGGATGCATGGGAGCCGTGCACACGCACCTGGAGACGTCGCCGCCTGAGCCCGCCAGTCTTGTGCGTGTTCTTCTTCCACCTCCCCCTCGTGTTCTCCGCCTACCGGCGCTCGCTCGCTCCCAGCCTCAACACCGCCCGTGGCCCACCGCTCATCAGTTTACCACCAAATGACTTCTGGGTGCAGTTGAGCGTTTGTGCGCTAAAGGCTGAGCTGAGTTGGGCCAAAGTTCGGAGCTGTCTAACTTTCAATTCTCTGAGCTTTTGAAGTAAAATCCAATATAGACATGTAGGCATATATACCAGTTATAAGTGCTAGTAAAACTTTTCCATGAGCCTCGCCCCCGCTTCGCCGCGCTCGCGCTCGCGCTCCGCCACCGCACCACCTGCTCCTCCGAACTCCTCGCGCTCTTCGACGACACCCTCGCACTACCTGACCCCGCCGCCTTCCCCAAGACGCTCAACGCTGTCGTCTCCGACCAGACCCATCCAGTCAGAGCGTCACCGTCACCCACGAACCTCTACATGTTGCCTGTGCTCCCACCGTCTCTTCCTACCACACGGCCGCCAACAGCTATCATGCAACGCGAGCAGCAGCAACATGGTGGGATGCAGCGCGAGCACCTTCCTTTTTCTCCCTGTTACTTTAGGATGATAAATCTAACGAAATGGCAAGTAAGGGGAGGGAAAATTAAAATAGTGGCTGGGAAGGGTAGAGGAAAATTTTAATGGTACTAAGGGAATACTTAGAAATTCAAAGGGTATTGAAGGAATTCCATCATCGTATAAATATGGAGCTTAATTTCCTCCACATAGCATCGTCAACCATTTTTCCTTTCCTGGTCAATGGCGGACCGCACCAACATCATGGACTTCCACCTTCGCGCCTCTCCTAACCGACTAACCTCGTGGGCAGGCACAAGGATGATGATGGTCAGTGATGGGCAGCATGCCTCATGAGAGACAAATAACGTAACGTTGCTTGGATACATTGCACGTATGACCTCACCAAATAAAAAAAGTTTTCTCCCTAGAAAAAAAAAGAAAAAGGTCCTGTTGGTGCTTTTTCCGACCAACACACGAGTGCGCTAGTTCACGCGTAGATTAGAAGATCACCTCATCGACACCTCTGCACCTAGCGGGTTAGACCAGTCCTCGCAGGGGCACCGTGAAAGCCTACGTTCACCACCTCACGAGGGATCCCGTCGGAGATGGCAAACCTAGAGTTGCTCTGAGATCAGTCAGACCACTCATAACGTCCTCAAACGCCGCCGGGACGCAGGAGGGAACTAAGGGGTTGGAAAAGTTAGGGTTTGAGATAAAAGGGTAAAAAGATATGTTTGATGATTAGGTGATAGCCCTCAATCGGTCAAAGCCCTTTATATTTATAGGGTGGGAGGTTTTTTCCCGCAAGGAGGTCCCGTTTCAACTCCAATTTAACCAGGACTCCAGGATTCGTCTTGGACTTGGGGTGACCGGTCTAATCGATCGGGGCTACCGGTCAGACCGGTGGGCGCGTGCCAGATCGGCTACAACAGCCAAACCGGTTAGACCGCCCATAGAGACCGGTCGGACCGGCTGGTCCAGCCTGATCGGCATCACTGCCACTTTTGGGCTCCAACACATACCCAGTAAAGCTTGCGTACCAAGAAATAAAAACAAACCTAAGGACGATGAATTCCACCATCCATTTATTTTAAGGGTGATATTTCAAAATATCAGCTATATTTCTTCAAGCGTCTTGCCAAACACTTGAATGATACTTTTATAAGTATCTCCCATTCACAGCTCTAGGTAACTGAAATCCATGCAATGTTTCTACCATATAAGAATTCCCATGAAGCACACTTGTAATCTTATATGGCCCTTCCCAACTTGGAGACCACTTTCCAAATTTATTGCTCTTAGTTCCTATACGCAGAATTGTCTTCCAAACCAGATCTACTACCTGAAATATCTTGACCTTGACCTTTTTATTGTATGCTTTAGCTACCTGAATTTTATCCTTTTCAATCTCCATTAAAGCCTCCATTCACTTGTCAGTCACTTCATCAATATTATCCATCATTAAATCATAGTAGGCGTCAAAATTAAGATCATTTTGCTTAGCCAACCTATATGCATCCAGATTTACCTCAATGTGTAAGACGACTTCTTGACCATAAACAAGCTCGAAAGGAGTAAATTTAGTGGTGGCATGCCTAGAAATACGATGAGCCCATAAAGCTTCAGATAATATCTCATGCCATCTTTTAGGATTGTTCTCTATCTTCTTCTTGATGAGCTTAATTAAAATCTTATCGCTAGGCTCGGCTTGACCATTAGCTTGAGCATAATAAGGAGATGAATTGAGCAATTTAATTCCATAAGATTCAACAAACTCACGTACTTCCTTAGATATGAATGAAGTCCCTTGATCCGTAGTCAATGTCTGCAAAATGCCAAATCTATGTATAATATGCTCCTTAATGAACTCAATCACCTCTCGATGTGTCATATTCTTGAGGGGAATTCCTTTGGTCCACTTGGTGAAAGAATTAATAGCCACAATCATAAAACAATGTTCCTTTGATGAAGAAGGATGAATCTTGCCAACAAAATCCAATCCTCATCCTCTAAATGGCCACAGTTTGATAATTGAATGCATCAATGAAGTAGGTACCAACTGAATATCCCCGAACCTTTGACACTCTTCACAATCTTTGTAGTAGCAAAAACAATCGGCTATCATATTAGGCCAATAAAAGCAAGCTCACTTAAGTAGCCACTTCATCATGCGAGCCGATTAATGCATACCACAAACTCCTTCATGCATCTCTGCCATAGCCACTTTGTCCTCATCAGAACCCAAGCACTTGAAAAGTAAACCATCGATTGTTTGACAATACAACTCACCACCAACCAAAGTGAACTTTAATGCCCACCGTCGGACTTTTCTATCAACTGAACACTTAGGATTCTACAAATAATCAATTAGAGGTTTTCTCCAGTTATCCACTTCGTCCTTAGCAAGTTTAGAACATTCCATGGCTGAAGTGGGAACTTCCTCAGCCAGACCGGTTAAGCCGGCTGTCTAGGCGGTCAGATCGGTTGGACCGATCAGACCAGTTTCGGAGGCCAGTTAGACCGGTTCCTCCAGGACATAACCCTCAGCCTCGTAAAGCGTCGGTTTTCTTTCATGAAAGTTCTTTTTCTGAATACTATAACCAGACGCTTGTTGTGCCAGAGCATTAGACCTTGGATTCTCTTCCCTTAGTACATGGTAAATAGTAAACTCATCCATGCAAGATATGATGCCTAGACATTTATCAAGATAGACATTTAAAAAACTGTCTAAACATTGGCATACCTTGGATACCTGCTGTACCACTAGTAAAAAATCTCCATAAGCTTCAACATGTTTCACCCCCGTTTCTTGTAAAATCTCCAAACTAAACAACAAAGCCTCGTATTCGGTTTGGTTATTAGTACACTCGTGATCCAATTGGTCAAGAAACTCAAAAACAGCTCCATTTGGTGAAATAAGAACTACACCAACACCGCAACCGCTTTTACAAACCGATCCATCCTCCAAGGGGTAATATTGATAGAACCGACATTTAAATCAAGTTTCTTATCAATTCTATGCCCAATAATAAAATCGGCTACAATTTGACCTACAATTTGACCTTTCATTGATTTCAATGGTTCACAAACCAGATCATAGTCAATGAGATCATAAGCCCATTTGCCGATTCTGCTACTCAAAATAGGCTTTTCCAACATGTATTTAATTATGTCGGTTTGACAAGCGACTATGCAAGTATTTGATAACAAATAATGCCTCAACTTGGTGCAAGCATGATATAATGATAAGCACAATTTTTCAATAAAAGTATACCTCGTTTCGGCATCCAATAACCTTCTACTCACATAAGTGATAATATGCTCCTTCGCTTCGGTTTCTTGAGTCAAAACAACCCCAATAACACTTTCTTCAGCTGCCACATATAATTTAAAAGGTATAACATGTTTTGGCGCCTGAAGAACAGGTGGTGAAGACAAATAATTTTTGATTTCCTCAAATGCTTCTTGCTGTTTTGCCCTCCCCCCAAATAAAATCAGCCTCGTTCTTCAACCGAAGTAAAGGAGTAAAAGCATTCACCTTCCCGAACAAGTTGCAAATAAATCTTCTCAAATAATTTATCTTGCTCAAGAACTTCTGCAACTCTCTTTTGCAAGTAGGAGCTTGTAGTTTTCTAATGGATTCGATCTTTTTAGGATCAATCTCAATACCTTTCTCATGCACTACAAAGCCCAAGAATTTCCCAGCCGATACACCAAAAGCACATTTGAGTGGATTCATCTTTATGCCATAGCAACGTATTTTCTCAAATGCAAGCCTCAAATCAGCCAAATGGGATTCTGACCCAACCGATTTAACCACATCATCAATATAAACTTCTAGCACTACTCCAAGCAAGTCATGAAAACTTAAATTCATAGCTCTTTGATAAGTAGCGCCAGCATTCTTCAAACCAAAAGTCATAATGACCCACTCAAATAAACCAACAAATCCTGGACACACAAAGGCCGTTTTGAATATATCCTCTTTGGCCACAAAGATTTGATTGTATCTAGCATTACCATCCAGAAAGCTAATCATTCTATGTTCGGATGCAATATTAATAAGCACATCGGCTATAGGCATAGGATATTCATCTTTTGGGGAAGCTCTACTAAGATCTCTAAAATCAATGCATACTTTGAGCTTACCCATGCCCTTCTTCTCAACAGGCACAATATTAGAAACCCAATCAACATATCGACAAGGCCTAATAAACTTAGCATCAAGCAACCGATTGATTTCTTCTTTCACTCGGTCATAAATAATAGGATTAAAGCGTCCAGCAGGTTGTTTATGAGATCTAAAACTAGGTTCAATGGGCAGCCGATGCTCAACTAACTCGCGGCTTAAACCAGGCATTTCAGTATAATTCCATACAAAGCAATCGACATACTCTTTCAACAACATTATTAAATTGACCTTAAAAATAGGCTCAAGATTTTTGTTTACAAACGTCAGTCTTGGTACAGTACCATCACCAATATCTACTTCCTCTAAAGAATCAGCCGACGTAAACCCTTGTCATAATTTACTCATATCATTAAGGCCTTCAATGGCTTCACACATATCATTTTTTTGTGCCCGATAGTGTTCCAACCTCTGCTGTGTGGCGGATCCACTTCGGATCTACTGGGTTAAGCATGATTTAGCCGCCTGATATGCGACGCTCATGCCTAAGCCGAGTAAACACGAAATGCCGTCGGATTTTCCTCCGATTTAACCACTTTGAACAGGATCGATTTAGCAGACTCACACGAAGGTGAGCGGTTCCATAGAGTACAACAAGTCCACCAAGTTAACAAATTTACTACTGGATTTAGTTGTGAAAAAGGAACATTAGAGTTTTACAAGATTTCGGAAAACAACAGAAGATAAACACTAGCGGAAGCAATCGTCGGGGTCGGATGTCCTGGGGAGGCCAGCCGGGACATGACTGATCCCTCTCCTCGCCATCCGAGGAGGGATCCCACTCAACCGTCCAGCCCGGTGGGAGCTGGGGCGGCCAAGCGCCAGCAAGAGAGGGGTCGGGAGCAGCAGCTTCACCTAAAAAACAGGAGCCACAACAAGGCTGAGCTACTAAGCTCAACAAGACTTAACCGATAGGAGTAAAACCACTCCACACTTCTAGACATGCGGGCTTTCTGGCTGAGAGGTTTGCTTGCCAAAAGCACTAAGTAAAACCCTATTTTCAAGTTTTAGCTCAATTTTTAAGTTATTTAACCAGTCTAGGTTCTGCAACCTATTCTAAGCAAACATAGATCCAAACAAGGTATGTATATCAACAAAACCATGTCATCATCAGATTCCTCTTTTACTCAGGGTGACATAGCGATTAAGCAATCTCAAAACTGTGAGAGGCAGACGAATCGATTCGAGTTCTTTAACCATGCATGGTGAACCTAACCTCACGACATCCACGCACCCGGAGGTCGCTTCCTGTGTCGGCCTTCCCCATCAATCCCCTAACCCGTGTCGGGCCCATTTCCTTTGGTGCAAGGTTCCACAGACCCGGCCTCTGCCGTTCTGGGGCCACGCATGCCACCACGTGCGACATCCAGCAGGGGAAACTCCGTTCCAAGAACAATGGGGCGACCGCTCACGTCTAGGTTCAATCCGGTACTAGGCTTCCTCATCCCATACTAAGTATAAGGCTAGTACTTTCAAACACTTGATCACGAACACCACCACTGTCGGGCCTTAGCAAGTTTTTCATAGACAGACGGGGCAACCATCCGTCCACCAAAGAGTTACTAACCCTGCCCCGTCCATCGTCCTTATAGTTATAACAGAAAGGTAGACATCCAACTCCTACAACTCGCGAGTGACAGGGAATCACTCGACTTTTACTGTCTCCTAGTTAAGCAAGGCAACTACTCGGTCCAACAGCTAGTGCTCAGATCAGGGGGATAACTAAGTCATGCATCTAGGGTTTCAAACAACTCCTATATGTAAATGCACAAGCATGTTACAGAAGGCATGCGCAAGTCTGGTAAAACACGCAGGGTTTTCATGCAACCGGGGCTTGCCTTCGAGCAAACAGGAAGGAAACTGCTCGACTTCGGGGGCGACTTCGGCTTCAGCGGGCAAGAGCTCAGCTACAGCTTCGTCTTCTGGCGCCGGGTGCAGCTCGTAGAAGCCGTCGGCGAGGTGTAGCTCTACACGAATGCAATGCAAGAGTTAGCATAGACGGTTATTTCAGCAGCAACACTTGCTCGCCTGAGCCCAGAAACTTGCGACAAGGAGCAGGAGGGTGGGGAGGTTTAAGAGAGCTGGTGAAGGTCAAGAGGTAGGGGTCGGAGAGAAACTTATGATCTGATCCTTGAACTAGAGGATGTGGCATACTAGGGATCCTCCGACGCAAGCGCTGAAGGGTTCCGAAGTTTTACACATACACCCTCGGGTTGAAGAAAAAGATCACAGCCGAGCCCTCGGGCGAGGTGGATAAGGGTCGGCGGAATAGATAGGGTCGGGCGAGACGGAACCGGGGTCGGGCGGATAAGAGGGGTCGGGCGAAGCGGACTGGGGTCGGCAGCTTACCTTCTTCCTGAAAGGAAAGCTTGGGGTCGGGAAGAGGCAGACTTGGGCGGAGGGGCTAAAACTTTGAACAACGGCTAAGACCGGTAGTGCTCTGGCGGCGGCGATGCTTCTTGCGGATCACAAGTAAGCTTTTACGCAGCACGGAGGAGCAAGCGGCTGGGTGACTTGGGGGAAAACTGAGGGAAGCTGAGGGGAGAGTTCCTCAAGAGCTTTAGGGGGTGGTGCTAGGAGCTTGAGCAGGGAGCGAGAGAATGGCTGAAGGCAACAATGGCGGAGGGAAACTCCGACAGGCTTGTGCATTCCTTTTTATAGCTGCTGGAATGGGAAAGGGAAGCGGCGTGGGAGAGAGAGAAGGGGAGCGGCGCGAAGGCCGGGGAGAAGCAATGGAGTGCTCTGCCAGGGCGGCGATTGAGCGACGAGGGCGGTGGTGCAGGACTCGGGGATGACGCCAGCGGTCATTGGGTTCTGCCGTCCGGGCGGCGCAGGAACGGGTATGCCGGTGGTTGAGATTTGGCGGAGGCGGGCGTCGTCGTGCGGAAGATTTGATAGAAGCGACCGGTTTAAAGGCGCTAGAATCGAGGGCGCACAGGTGAGAAGACAGGCAGCCGCGGGCGCGCGGGCGAGCACGGAGCAACAGATTGTCGGGCGGCTTCTGACATGGCGGGAAAAGGAGCTGTCGCTGCCGCGGTCGGGGTTGGCGATGGAGGAATCGTCGTGTAGCGGAGACCAGGCGGCGCGACTGAGATCGAAGTGACGGAAAAGACGGGCGACATTGGGCTCTGCGGCCGGGATCTGGCGGTGTGATGATGGGCACGGGAGGCAAGGCGCTGCAGAAAGGTTGCAGAGGGGCTTCTGCCGCCATTGGGGAAGGGGGCGCGAGAATCCACTCGGTCGCGAGCCAGAGACAAAACTGAGCGGCGGGCGTCGGAGAAGATGAGCCATGCGGCGGGGAGACTCTGAAGCGGGCATACAACTCGAGTGCGCTGGTCGCGGAAGATCTGGGGAAAAGATCTCAAGGGTCCACTGGTCAGATAGACGGCGTTTGGGAAGGACTTAGAAGGATCTGACGGTGAACCGGGTTGCCGAGGTCGGGATCGAAGCGAAGCGGGGAGGGGTCGGGTCTCAGGGGTCGTGACCGGGCGGAAGGCTGAGCACTCAGGCGCGGCAAAACAAGACAGATGACTGTGATCAAGGGCTAGGATACGATTGACTAGGAAGATTAGGGACCGGTCATCACATGCTGCAACCACTCGAGATTTAAATCTATTAAATTATATGTGATAAGTTAGCCAATCCTCAACTGGCTTTACTACAGCAGCGACAAAGCCATCCTTCATGCAGCTAATGAACTCATAATCAGAAAGGTCTAAACCCGATAAGCACTTGACATTATCATGCACACTTATGGTAGAACTATCGGCTACAACAACACAAGGCGATGTATCACCATGCACGACCTACACTTCATCGCCAACCCATAGGATTAAGAATTGATGCAAAGTAGAAGGGACACATTGATTCGCATGTATCCAATCATGATCCAAGATTAAACTGAAGTTACCTTGGGTCTCGGTGACGAAGAAAGCAGTAGCCAACGTCTTGCTCCCAATGGTGAGCTCCATAGAGACAACACCTTTAGCTCCCATAGGCTCGCCTCCTCCCACACCGTTGATAGTTATGTCGGTCTTGATCAGCTCCTCATGTGAACATCCCAACTTCTTAAACAAAGAATAGGGCATTAAATTGGCAACCACCCTCCATCAACTAGCATTCGAGAAATTGACCTCCCATTGATATGACCCTTCATGTACAACGCCTTCAAATGACTTTCAGTAGCTTTAGGCTTCTGGAATACAGCTTCCTTAGGCTCAAAGTCAAGATGAGCCAATTCCTCCTCTAAGATTACATAACCATCCATCGACATGTGAATCACATTAATGTCCAGGTTCATGCACTCAGGCGAAGAATTGTAATCAACAAGTTGTTCATCGTCCTCTACTTCATGGACTGATACTAACTCATTGTCACAAGCCATAGGGACAGAAGAAGCAAAATCGGGCAGCGACTCTGGCTTGATCGGTCTGACCGACTGCTCAACCGGTCTGATCGGTTCAGGCGCTAGTGCTGGCGCCTTGACCGGTCTGACCAGTTCCTCAGCCGGTCTGATCGGTGGAGCTAGGGTGTCAACCTTGACTCTCCACTCCTTCCTCTGAGGGACCATGGGTCTATACGTGTTGAATGCCTCGTCCCTTTGTTTCTCAAGCTCCTGTTCCCTCTTTTCTTGCAGTCTTAACCTCTACAACTTCCTTCTTTGGGTGCGTGTCAATTCGGGAGGACACCACCTTAGCAAGAAGTACTTGGAGCTTGAACCATTGCTACTAGCCTCATGATCATTAGTAGTAGGAGCCTTTTTGAATAGATGACATGACCAGATTGCCTATAACAACTGGTCCTTTAGTGCTACTCTCAATGGGGACATCCATAGACCCAATTTGGATAACAACTTTCTTTGTACCTTTTCCTAAGTCTATTTTCATCTTCTAAACCTCCTCATCCTCCTCCTTTGGACAATACACTTGCTTTGGAGGAAGTATTCTGGGTGCCTGGGCAGGCCGGTCTGACCAGTTGGGGTAGACCGATCTGACCGATCGGGTCTGTGTACCCTGACCAGATGAGCGGGGTGCCCAACGACCTTGCATGGGACGTGAGATTCTGTCCAAAGTCGACTTTCTTGATTCTTCCTATCCAGGATGGAAAGACAGCTATTGCATGGATTGATAAGGTACCCACATTACACCATTGTCATCCCATATCGGGCATGGAGGATTTGATGATGGAGGAGCCCAATATGTGGAGGGGTACTGCTTTGGCTGAGCTTGGTCACCTTTCTGTCTTGCAACCACTCTTGGCGGTGGATCTTGACTCCTTTGATGAGTAGGTGACATTATTCTCTTTTTTAATGGCTGATCACTTGTAATAGCCTTTTGCTTGGAATACTTATCAAAAAGCATATCAAAAGTAACCTTTTCGCAGGGATTACTCCCCTGATCTTTGGACGATTCGGTTTCAGTGTCCGGGGTTGTTCCTAGGACTGACCGGTCTGATCGGTTCGGTCTGCCCAGCAGACTCGAATGGCCTTTGACCAGATGCCGCGGACATTGCTTGCTTCCCGTGTCCAAAAGCTTTTACAGTAATTTTAAATGACTCTCTGCCATGTGGAGTCTTTTCATACACCACTTCCCTTGTCAACTCTTTTCCCCTCAAATCGGGCTTCTCTTCCCCGATCACAACATTCTTGCCTTTAGCAGTTTCAGCTTAATGCAGCTGAACTAGTACCTTAGGCTGTTGTATGTCCATTGTATTGACAGGAAACAATATCTTGTCCACTTACATCTCATGAAATGTCAAATGGCCTTCATTTTTAGTCGATTGAACCTATCAACGAAATACATTGCAATCATTAGTTGCATGAGAAAAGGTATTATGAAACTTGCAATATGCTTTCCTCTTCAGCTCTTCAAGTGGAGGAATGGTATTAGATATTTTCAGATGTCCAAGTTTAAGCAACTCATCAAAAATACGATCACACTTGGAAACATCAAAAGTAAATCTCACTTCTTCTTGCCGACTCTTATGAGCTGGCTGAAGGGATGCACAAGAATACGATTTAGTTTTAGAGGGCCAAACAAATTCAGTAACATACACTTCATTATCATCGTCGTTCAAACTAACGAAATCATACTCAATAGTATGTATGTTAGACTGGTGCGACTTGAAGCTATCCTTTTCCTTAGCAATCCTAATTTCTATTGTTGAAGCCCTCATAAGTACTTGTGCAATGGTACGAAGCTCAAAACCTTCTAGCCGATCCCTAATAGATGATTTCAAACCCTTAAAAGCAAGATCGGCCAAATCATCATTAGAAAGTGACAAATTAAAGCATCAGTTTTTAATTTCTTTTAATCGTTTTATGTAATCAGAAACATATTCCTCTTTGCCTTGCCTAATCGATGTTAAATCTGTCAACTTTAATTGAAAATTCTTGTTGTAAAAGTGATCATGAAATTGTTGCTAATTGATCCCATGAATCAATAGAGCTGGGAGCCAAAGAAGAATACCAAGCGAAAACGGTTCCAGTTAATGACAGAGAAAATAAACAAACTCTCAAAGCATTATAATAACCAGTTTCGCCTAGTTGAGCAAGATATTGACTAATGTGCTCCCAAGTAGTTCGATTGTCTTCGCCACTGAATTTAACAAAATCGGGCATGCGACAACCGATAGGTAGGGGACCTAGTCAAAATTAGCATGATATAGTTTTTGATATAACTTTGAATTGCCCATATCCATGCCAAACTTGCATTGAATCATAGCCAAAATTTCCTCTTTAAATTTTCTAATCTTGCTATAAGGATTCGACTCTTGTAGCGCTAGGGTTGATGTATTCGCAACATTTGTGCAGGGTGGATTGCCATTCTGAATGTGATGCAAATCAGAAAATGCAGCATTTGAAATACCCCTAGAAACAACAGTGGTATTAGGGATCGGGGGCAACGTGTATGCTATTGTGCTTATTGAGGGTGTAGACACTCCAAGCTCACCAGTACGGTTAGGAACGACCGAACTAGGCACAACAACAAGCGGCACAGGCAATTCCGGGACAACTGCCAACTGGCCAGCCTAAGAGGCCTGACCGGTCAGACCGCCTACCTGGACCAGTCTGACCGCTTCAGCCATGTTCGGCTTTGGCGGTTGGACCCGGGGTGGCGTCTGTCCTACATAAATGTTAAGCTGCATATCACACCTAGGGTTTTCAGGAGTAACCCCTAGATCTGCCGATAGACTTGAATGCACAACCCCACGCGAATTAACTTGAGAATAATCATTTTTATTAGATTCAATAGATATACCTTCTACAAGTTGGCCTAAGCGATCTACCAAAGAAGTAGTAATCTGATTTTGAACTTTAAAAGCCCTTTGATCGCGGGCATCTCGAAGTCTTGTGCTCTCGTTGCCTTGCCATTGCGATCTTTCTTGACGCCCATTAGATATTGCTTTGTGATGTATTCTTGGAGCGCCACGATGTTTCGCTCCTCCTCCTCGCTGAGATCCTCCACGAAAGCCTCGATGATATTGTTTTTGTCAATCTCCGTATTAGATCCGATATTGCTAGGGTTTTCCAGAACGGTTGTAAAAACCAGATCTTTATTCCCCAGCGGAGTCGCCAAAATGTGTTGGCGCTTTTTTCGGCCAACACACGAGTGCGCTAGTTCACGCGTAGATCAAAAGATCACATCGTCAGGGCCTCCGCACCTGGACTGTCAGACCGGTTATGGGGTCCGGTCAGGCCGGTACTTGTAGGGGCACCACGAAAGCCTACGTTCACCACCTCGGGAGAGACCTCGTCGCAGATGGCGAACGTAGGGTTGCTCTGAGATCGGTCAGGCCACTCAGTACATCCTCAAACGCCGCCGGGACGCAGGAGGGAAGCTGGGGGTTGGAAAAGCTAGGGTTTGAGATAAAAGGGTAAAAAGATATGTTTGACGATTAGGTGATAGCCCTCAATCGGCTAGAGCCCTTTATATTTATAGGGTGGGAGGTGTTTTCCCGTAAGGAAGTCCCGTTTCAACTCCAATTCGACCAAGACTCCAGGATTCATCTCGGACTCGGGGTGACCGGTCTGACCAGTCGGGGCTCCCGGTCAAACCGGTGGGCGCGTGCTAGATCGGCTACAGCAGCCAGATCGGTTAGACCACCCATAGAGACCGGTCGGACCGGCTGGTCCAGCCTGATCGGCATTGCCACTTTTGGGCTCCAATATGTCCCAATCAAGATAAAAATGTTGTAAGATAGTATTTTAAATAAGAGAAATGTTTTCCAAATAAAAACATATGTTAAGCATAAAAAGAGGGTTTCAATAAAAATATAAATTGTTCCGAGCACATAGAAAATTGGTCTAAACAAAATAAAAAAATTCGGATCCATGACCGTGCCGCGGGTCGGTAGGGATGGCACCTTGCACCTAGTAGAATGAAAGATGATTACCATGCTGTCGAGAAAGTTGTGCCTCTTGGCTGGGGTTGCATGCACCACAGTGGAAGTGTGGATGCTTGAGGACTACCAAGCTCAGGATTGGCCATTGAAACAGAGGATACATGGCGTGCACCCAATGGTCAACTCCATCCACCCAATGGCGCTTGTTGGGCTGATTGGTGGCGTTAGCGACGACCATCGGGATAAAGTGGAGAAGATTATATTCTATGGATGGATTGAGAATGCGTACCATGTTCGAAGCGGATCATGGTTCAAGTCGGTAGTTGGAAAGTACTCCAAACAAATAGGGATGCACAATGAAAACCTCATGACGCACGAGATGGTCTTTGGAGCAGCGCCACTAGCTCAAGGCATTTCTTTCTCAAATTGTCATGATTCATGGCAATAATATGCATATTCCAGATCGAAATACATATTACTCTCTCTTCACAAGCTCCAAGTTTAGACGGCAACATACATTTTTCTTGAATGTGTTTGCAAACATAACTTTCAGTGTAGTTTTTCATCCAATGTTTCGATTACATACATTCCATTCTCTTGGCCAAATTGCCAGTACAGCCCTATTTCAAACCCGGTTTGCAGGAATATACCACTATAGTGTTGGATTACTATTTTCGTATTCATTCGTTCACCGTTTTTAAGGGTGTGTTTGGATAGAGGGACAGGATGGGACGGGACGGGATCATCCTCTCTTCACTGGTGTTTGGATGGAGGGACGGGGACGGACTCATCCCCCATATGGGAATATTCGGTCAATATGCGGGATAGATCGGTACCTCCAAATCGGCCGGATCGATCCATCCCTTGCGGATGGTGTCTTCTTCCGTCCCGCGCCCATCTCCTGGCGGCAGAGGCGCAGGGGAGCGTGGCGGGGCTGCGCCAGGGCTTGGAGGCGGTAGAGCTTGGGGAGGCAGCCTGTGCCGCGGCTTGGAGGCGTGGAGCTTGGGGAGGCGGCCAGCGGTGGGGCTCGACGGGGCTCGAGGAGGCTAGCTCCTGGCGGAGGCCCCTTGCGGCGGAGGCGAGCTCAAGCTTCATCCTCCAGGCATGGTGTCCTCTATTTTCTTTGACCGACACGTGGGTGGGTCCCTCAGGCTTGTGCGAATGTCATTTGGGGCCCTACAACTAACGGAAGGACAACGTCATCCAAACTATCTCATCCTCGTTCTTTCTACCAAACAAGAAATAAGGGTGATCCCATCCCTTCTAACAAACACAGACTGGGACCGTCCCATCCAAAAATAGGGATGGAACGGTCCCATCCCTCGTGTCCCTCCATCCAAACACACACTTAGAGCCTGTTTGGTTGTCTGGACTAGTCCAGCCTGGCTCGCACCAGCCAGCCAGGCTCCAGAGCCAAGCTGAGCGCATGCAACAGGATGTGTTTGGTTCACTGCATGCAATGAGCCAGGCTCATCAGAGACGGTGTTTGGTTGTCTGTACATGTCACGTCGTATGAGATAAGATTAGAAAAAATAAGTGATTTTATAATGTTTAGCATATGGAGTTGAGTTTTAATGGTTTTATTTTACCTTTGTAAATCTTAATCTATTTTAAAATATATTAATATTATTTAATATATATTAATTATGTATTAATAACGTCATCAGTAGACTAATCCCGAGCTCCTGCGAGCTAGGCCTAGAGGAAATGGCCGCTTGCGGCGTACGCGCAGAGCCTGACCGGGGGAGCCGTTTTGCACACGCTCAGCCTAGCTCACCGCGACGCTCAGGCAACCAAACTGACGGAGGGTGCACACGGTGAGCCTGACTCACGCGGGTGCAGGCCACCAATTAGGCCCTTAGGGTCCGTTTGGATACACTCCGCTAAACTTTAGCACTTGTCACATTGGATGTTTAGATATTAATTAGGAGTATTAAACATAGTTTAATTACAAAACTAATTGCACAGATGGAGTCTAATTCGCGAGACGAATCTATTAAGCCTGATTAGTCCATGATTTGATAATGTGGTGCTACAGTCACCATTTGCTAATGATAGATTAATTAGCCTTAATAGATTCATCTTGCGAATTAGACTCTATCTGTGCAATTAGTTTTGTAATTAGCTCATGTTTAATCCTCTTAATTAGCATTTGAACATCCGATGTGACCCTACTAAAGTTTAGCACCTCGTATCAAACACCCCCTTAGTCGCCTAGCACTTGCTAGAAAAACTATAGAAAAAACTCACATCAATAAATTGGTCATCGTCTACCCTGGTGGATGGGGTCTGTGGGCTCGCTGCTGCCAAACGATCCAGTTAAAACACAACCGTTGATCTTGCACGAGTGGCTTGACTGGAGCCGTCCGATCTCGGCACCCAGCCCCTCCAGTTTGAACGCTGCGCCGCTCCCCTTGGCCCTTGCGCCCCTGCCCCAATTCCCCAAATAGCCGTTGCCTTCCAACTAGCCGTTGCGCCGCCCCTCTTCCATCTCCAACCCCGCGACCACCACCCAAAAGCTCCCGAATCTCTCGATCTCGCCCGATCCAACATCTTCTCTCTCCTCCGCTCCCTCCGCTCCCTCCCTCTCCCCCCGACTTGCTCCTCGCTTGGTGTGCCTCCTTCTTGACAGACAGCCAATGGAGGTCGAGGCACCCGTACCCCCGCCCCAGCCAGCCGTCTCGCCCCCGGCGGCCTCGCCGGCCAAGAAGGCGCTGGCGGCGGCCCCGACGTCGGCTCTGAAGACAAGGGCCGCGAGGAGGAAGACGCTCTGCGACATCACCAACCTGAGCAGGCGCGAGCTGGCCGAGGTGCCCGATCAGTCGGCGTGCCCTGCAGCAGCCGCCGGCGCGGCCGGCGTTGAGAGGTTCGCGCAGCTAGTCAAGGCAAGATCCCCTATCCACCATCGCCGCCTCCTTATAGCTATATCTTGGAGTGTGGCTGACGTCGTTCTTCTTTTGTCCCTTTTCCGAAAATTTTGTATCTGTTTCAGGAGAACGCAGATCTCGTGAGCCTCATCGCGGAGAGAGAGTAAGTCTCTGCACGCTGCTCCACCGAATTCTTCCACCTGTTGCTCTCCTGTGGTGACCGGTCGGGGGTTCTTGGCGTGCAACCGTTTGGTCTGACTCAATTCGATTTGGTTGGGTTTCTGTGCAGCGAGATCATACAGTTGAGCGGGACTGAGATTCAGAAGCTGCGGCTCGCCAACTGGGAGCTCGCGCGGACCAATTCCCAGATGATGGCGGTATGTTGTTTCACCTTCGTTTCCCAATTTTCAGCAAGTTTTAAGTTCTTGTCAGAAGTCTTTACAACTAAGCATTTGTCTTGCGGCTTATTTAGTTGTTGTTTTTTTTTGAAATAAACTTAATTTAGTTGTTTGTGGTTTTAATTTTGCAGGAGCTTAATCTTGGAAGAAACAAGGTAAGTACACTTTGATGCTGTGAATCTTCAGACGCAGTAGATTGTTCATAACATGTTCAGCAAGAATCTGAGCCCGGATTTGTTTTCACTGAAGTTGAAAGCGTTGCAACATGAGCTTGTGTGCTCAAAAGCCGCCCTTAAAGTGAAGACATCTGAATTGGAGGTGCGTTGGATCTAGGACTGTAATTTTCCTATCAGTTTCATCTCCACCTTTTCAACATCGAAAGTTCGCTGTGCTCTTGTTGGAAGAAACCTCATCCTGTCTCTCTTGGATGCAATGCTGACTCTCGTGTTTTTGCTACAGGATGCAAAGAAGGCGATGCTGCGGCGCAACATAAACATCCAAAGGACGCAACATCTGGGGCCTGACAGAGCTGCACACACCAAGGATGGAGATGTTGTCGACCCAGAGCCTGCTTCGGACGCATCGCGTGCTGGAAGCATCCAGAGGTCCGGGAACGTCAGCAGGAAACGGATGCTGAGATCTCGATGTAATCCCAATTTCTCCATTGCCCGTTTATCCCCCATGACCTATTATCGACTTCGTCTGAATGCCTGACTGAATGCCCAATGTTTCCCAGCTCTAGGACCTGTGGCATCGGCGAAACTGGCGCTGCCGAAGGATAAGGAGACCTCGCAGAGACGGTAAGCACCAAGCTCAATAGAAACTAGCACCAAAGTTTGAGCAAAACAATTTAACAACTGAGTTTTACTGAGATTGTTCGCTGTCTCTGCAGGAAGTCCATGAGAATGCCACAGCCAAGCGCCCGTTCAGAGGACTTGTTCGAGATAGAGGACGTTCAGCTCGCCATTGGCAGCTGCAAGATCGACCCAGACAGTGCTTCTGGCAGCGAGAGGCCGGGGCACCAGTTTCTACGCAGATCATCTCTCGGAAGGCCGCTCCGGCAGGCCCGGGAACGAGTCACCTCCTACAAGGAGATGCCTCTCCACGTTAAGCTCAGGAGGCCCTAGAGCATGGCAGTTTTATGTTGCGATTTGTGATGATTCTTTGCTGTCTTCTGCAACCGCAGAAGTGCAGATAGTGTGTAGTCTTTCGTGTGAAAATCTGGTTGCCTTCGGTTTGTGTTCTATCAAGCGTTGGGGTGTAATTGAGGAGGAGCTGTATTCATTCTTTTCATTCGGCGATGCGTAATTGAGGAGGAGCTGTGTACTTCTTCAAATTATAGTGTTGATCTTAGGTCCTGTTTAGATGCAGGAGCAAAACTAATTACAATTAAGAGTATTAAATATAAGTTAATTACAAAACTAATTGCACAGATGGAGACTAATTCGTGAGACGAATCTATTAAGTCTTAGTCCATGATTTGACAATATGATGCTACAGTAACCATTTGCTAATGATGGATTAATTAGGCTTAACAAATTCATCTCGCAAATTAGTCTAGAGCTTCTGCAATTAGTTTTATAATTAGCTCATATTTAGTTCTTCTAATAGCATCCGAATATTCGATGTGAAAAGGACTAAACTTTAGTCTAAGGATCCAAACACGTCCTTAGTGAAGATAAGAACAAGATCCGGTTCTCAACATTCTACTGATTTTTAATGGAAAAGAGCGTGCAACTCATAATCGGCAAAGTATAGCCACAATCAAAGAGGGTCTCTGGAAACGATCAAACAACAATGGATGTTTAACCGTATGGGAAGCAAAAATAAATTTCAAGCTGAGCCATCGCTCTGAACAGTATAGTTGGCAGATGCAAAGTGTTCTTTCACCAAAGCAAGAGCTTTCCCTCTGTGAGATATTTCATTCTTCACTGACTTGGGCATCTCAGCATAGCTGTGTTACGTGCCAGACAGTCAGAAAACAGATGAAGTGGCATGCAAGAGAAGTAGGAACTGTAGTATGAAATTATGAAACTCACGTTTGTTCAAAACCATCTGGCTGGAATACAGGGTCCCATCCAAAATCATTAGGCCCTCTAGCGGGTACAATTTTTCCCTGCAAAATGAGAGCTAGTCTTAAAACATGACATGCCAAAAAATAAACGATGCCGAATTCATCAAAGTGCTATGATACAGTGTGATACAATCAATGTACTTCCACCTACTTTAAGCAAGTTAGTCATTCAGAAAAATGTTAATTCCCATAGAATATTGTGCCAACATGACAGAGCTAGCGTCCTGTACATTTTCCCAATTTTTGCTCTAATTGAAAGATCCTTACATTCGAAAAGGTTACTAAACTATACTTCCAAAACACAGCTATCTTTTGAACTACTGTATAAGTTTGCTAACAGCAACATCACAGCAAGGACTCTAATAAATAAGTTACGTCAGATTTCAGCTGAGAACTCCATAAGCAAAAAATGGCATCTTACCGCAGTTCTCCCGACAAATGTGATTGGTTCCTCTCCTGGTCCAAGAGCAAGAGAAAAGATGCACATGGCAAATGCTGATTTATCTTCATAAGCTTTTATAAGGTTGTTCAAACCTATAATTGAAAAAAGGTTATTTGGTCAAACATGAAAGACACGAATAGAGATGAGAATCAGTTAGCTCTATAACCTTCATGGCCAATCTTCTCAAGAAACCACTTTCTGTTCATTCATGTATGCAGGATATCCAAACAAAAAGCAAAGACATTAATAATGGTGCTGAAGGCTCAAAGCTTAATTTACAGTCTAGCTATGCTGGCCAAGGATGCTTATTAGGTGTAACTTGGAGATAAGAACATAGCCTTTACAATGCTTGCACACGAAAAAGGACTTACATGTAAGGTCCTGTAACAGAAAGGTAGCATGTCAAACTCTGCATGGTAAATTTTATTCAGAAATCAATAGGAAGAACAATGCAAATCAATCACCTGGTAAGCCTTTGAGTGCATTGAAACATAGGCATGTGTCCTCAACCAGTACAGGCCCGTTCACCTATACGAACAGGATGCAGATTTAACAAGACCAGAATGCAATTTTATTGAATGTATATCTCAATATGCGAGTGATTAGAAACATGGAAGTACCTTAGATGCAGCCATCCGCGCTTTCTCTTTAGATATGTCCTCTGGCTCCCCTTGCAGTTCAGGCACTGCCAAACTCAAATTTAATGGATAGAAATAATAGCAACATATACAGTAATTTTGGAAGTAGGAATAACACCTTTAGTAATATTCATTTGCAATTAATTTGTATGTAGTGGTGGTGGATGGGTATGCACATCATATGAGTTCTATCAGAATTTTTTTTAAAAAAAATCTAGGGATTGTAATATTGATCTGATGTTTTCCTTTTCTGGACAATTGGCACACACCGGAGATGTGATCTAGATTCTCATTGTAGGATGTAAAAATCTCAATTCTCCAGTGCAGGTAGCCTGGATTTCCATTTCCAGTCACTGAACTGCATACTATTGTTCTACTGAAATTCTGTCTCCATCACTGATAGCCCCGGCTGTTAATATTAAGATTTGCGGTTGCTAATTCTTAATCAGTAGCACTAATCTCGGAACGCAAAAGAAAATAATCAACATACTGTGTGAATAATTCAGGTCATCAGTAACTAAGCAGCACATGGGTTACAAGTATATTCAATCTGGAGCACCTAATGCAATCCCATCTGACCATATATATCTGTATTTTATCAAGATGCACTACCTAAATGTTGCATGATTTTCCAATTCTATCATACAGCAAATCATCATGCAACTCCCACGAAACCTCGCCATCAAATTACTGACATCTTGAAAAAAATGATAAAACAAAAGGGCAGTTGGGTTCTCTCTATTCCGAATCTCCACTTACTGAAAATCCAAAGCATCGGTACCACCAGCGATCCAGCTGACTCTAACCTAACAAGACCACGCTCCCGCATTAATGTATATGCCAATTTCTCAATGGCGGCCACAAGCCCGCAAGGCCACAGCTATTAAGCGACGCCAACCCCTTCAATTACTGAATTACCCAATATGGGTGGCGCACCCCCGAAACCCTCGCGCTAAAACCATCTATGCTATGGATGCTAGTCGTGTAAGGCTGCAGACGAGGGGGCGCCAAACATGGAGCGGGAAAGAGAGAGGAGGGACTCACGGTCGAGCTTGAGCGACTGGAAGGGGACGGAGGAGCCCAGGATGGCGCGGACCTCCTCCAGCTTCTTGGCGTTGCCCGTAACGAAGGTCACCGCCTTCGGCAGCACCCGTGCCGCCGCCGACATGGCTTGGTGGTGGGATGTGTCCCGTTAACCCCTGCTTCCGCGGGAGACGACCGGGGCCAAGGTGCGGATGCGAGGGAGCTGCGGCGGCGGCGAGGGGAGGGTGCGATGCGAAGGAGCACGAAAAGTTGAAAACAGAATAGAGTTTGTTTATCCGTCAGGGCCAAAACCGGTGAGAAAAGGTTGGTTCGATCAGGTTTTCAGTTTGGTTTTTCCCGTGGTTTCCGAAACAGCTCTGCATTATATTGCCTCGGTTTCCTGCAAAACAGATAACCCGATAAAAAACCTCCTAGACTGGCGCGAGTCAACATGTGAGTTTGGTTTCTAACTTTATCTTTAGTTCGGCATTTGCAGGAAATTAGGATACGAAGTTTACTTATAAATTCCTAATCCATTGTTTTGAAAAGACTATTCCCTACATGGAACAGTGAACCCTAACCCTTGTTTGTACAATGTACATTACATAAATGGGAAAATGAATTATCCCACTTAATTAATAAACATTCGTACATTAAATATTAAATGGAAAAATAGATGGCATTTGTTTTGAAGGGTTAGTTTTTGAAAGAGTTTCATGAGCATTAGATTCTATACCACAACAACAATAGGAGGTGGTTTCATCATATGAGAGAGAAATTTCATCCCTATAACACTCTGTTAACTCGATTACCTAATTCTTAATTTTTCTAACTATGTAATGAAACTGTGCAATTAGACTGGTCTAAGAGAAAGTTCAAGCGGAAGTGATAATTTCATGTCTATAATTCACCGTACCACGTGTTATTAACAATAATACATCGTCTTCGTCCTAGAACTTTTTTCCAGTGCGCCGCATTTGTGCGTGTCTGTTTCTTCAGTGAACAGTTCATACCGATCATGACATGAAACGATGCTACAGCGATATCGGTACAGACGTATAGTGCTCCGTTCCTCTTCCTTTCGTCTAACCATTAGGCGCTCCACGCCGCCATAGCTTTACCGTGCAGTCGGCTAGCCTAATCGACCCCTCTCTAGGAAAGAGTCGACTAACCTTCCCTTTTCACGTATTTTTTTTAAATCCTTTTCACATAGGGGTGGTAAAGAGGCTCTAATTTAGCCTAGCAAATTTAACGATCGGACTCAATAAGGATCGGACATAACGATCGGACTCAATAAAAACAGGATCATAAATTTATATAATTTTAAACTTAAAAATAGATAGTACTAAAAGTCGGATAGCGGAGGACCACCCCTATTTCCACGCCATCCGTGCCGCGCCCCGCGTGGAAAACGGGAATCAAGAAATCAACCCTCCGTCGACGGTCGCCCTGCTGATCCTAGCCGAACAGACCACCACGACAAGGACGCCTCCGTCTCCGTCCCAGTCCGTCCGTTCCGTCCTCACGGCACGGCGTTTCCCGCAGTCCACAGTCCACACACATGACGCATCCAGTCCAGCAGCAATCCCCACCGGCCACCGCGCGGGGAGACTTCCCACCCCACGCCTCCACCAGGTCGCCGTCGGCCCGTCGCCCGCGCGTTCCCCAAACTTCGTGGTAAAACCTCCGCGATTTCCCTTCCCCAGTCTGGCAGTCTCCACCCACCCGACCTCCCCTCTCCTCCTACAAATCACGCCCACCGCACCCACCTCCCCCACCGTCGTGCGCGGGTTGGCGGGTAGCTGCACCGAGTAACGAGGAGCAGAGGACAGGAGGAGGGGAAGCAATGGAGAAGGCCATCGACAGGCAGCGGATCCTGCTGCGGCACCTCGACCCCGCGGCGGCGCCGAGCCCCGCCCCGCCCGCCATCTCCGTGAGAATCCTCGCCCCTCCCTCCCTCTCTTCCCATCGTCCGCTCGGGATCGATCCGGGCGTGCTGCTCGGATCGCGCTTTATCAGGGGCCCCAGATCTGCGACTGACCGACGACGGTGTGCGTGTGGATGCGTGGCAGGCGAGCGCGTGCGCGGCGGGGGACAGCGCGGCGTACCACCGGAGGGCGGCCTTCGCCGATGACGTCGTCATCGTCGCGTAAGTGGATTCGGCTTCCTGGCTTTCGTGCTTTCACCGGCACGCGGCCTCATCATGCTAATTAAAAGCTTTTGAGCGCGACCGGTGTGGGAATTCCCTTTCTTTTCGGTTTCCGGTGGCCGTTGTCCTGCGATGATTCCTAGGATAATTCGTGTAGCGGTACCGGCGACTGTACTTTGTTTGAGTTGTGGAAGTTGTGATGGTCGTCAAATGCGGCTGCAACTGCAATGATGAATTGCTGCGAATTTTGGTTCTGCCTGTTAGTCAACCCGAGTCTAAATCTGGGCTTATAGAAACACGCTTTTCTGGAATTCATTATGGAGCGATGCTAGGGTCATCTGTTGTACGGGAGACTGCTGGAGAATGTCATGGTTCAGTTGGACAAGCCTGGTTATTGGATCTTACCATTAGAGTCATGATAACTGTGAAATTATTTTATGTGTAGAATTGTTCTCTTTTTCTTTTTGTGTTACTTCTTTCTCGTGCATACATACAGATGAAATCTTGTTTGATTGCATACCCTTTCTGTCTCCAGTGCATACAGGACGGCGATTTGCAAGGCCAAGAGAGGGGGTTTCAAGGATACATTTGCTGAGGACCTCTTGGTTCCTGTCTTAAAGGTTTGTGCTTTGCTGTGTTGTTTCCCTTTCTGCATCTTTATATTATTATTAAATCTGTGTATTGGTCGCCTGTCATTGTCTTTGGGTCCTCTCATACGCTTTGTTTCTCAATCATAGGCTTTGGTAGATAAAACAAAGCTGAACCCTAGCGAAGTTGGCGACATTGTTGTTGGTACTGTCTTAGCTCCTGGGTCTCAGAGGGCAATCGAATGCAGAATGGCAGCATTGTATGCTGGTTTCCCTGGTAATGACATTGTCTCTGTTGCATCTTACTGTAATGACAGACCACAATTATCCCCACCTTGATCAATTTGTTTGGGTGGAATGCAGATACTGTTCCTCTTAAGACTGTGAACAGGCAATGCTCTTCGGGCCTTCAGGCAGTTGCAGATGTTGCTGCTGCTATTAAAGCAGGGCTCTATGATATTGGTAAGATTTCTTGCTGTCTGATATTAAGTAACGTTCTTTTGGATTTGTTGGTGAATTGAGTTTTGTTCTCTCCTATCCAAGGTATTGCTGCTGGCCTGGAGTCCATGACAGTGAACAAAGTTAGTCTCGATAGCCAAGTGAATCCCAAAGTAAGTGTACATGTTTGTCAATACAGCAAAGCTGCATTTTTAGATGCATGTGCAAACATCTTTGGTCTGATAATTTTTTTTTGTGTAATTTTTTTAGGTTGAGCTATTTTCTCAAGCACGTGATTGCCTTCTCCCTATGGGCCTCACATCTGAGAATGTTGCACACCGATTCGGCATAACACGACTGGAACAAGATCAAGCTGCAGTAAGTTGCGTTATTCCCCTTTCGTGGTGCATTTATTTGTGTACGAAACTCTGAGTTGCTGCCATCAAGTATGCTTCCTGCTCTTATTTTTTATCTGTTGATGCGTAGGTTGAGTCGCACAGAAAGGCTGCTGAAGCAGCAGCTGCTGGTAAATTCAAGGAAGAAATTTTGCCTGTTCATACAAAGGTGATGTAGGTTAATTTATCTTCAAAAAATAACTATATTAACTGTCGAAAAATTCTATCAAATTTAAAGTTGAAACATTTTTTCCATTGTGTTATGCTGACGAAATCACCATCTTATGAAGATTGTTGATCCAAAAACTGGTGAGGAAAAGGAGATCGTAGTCTCAGCAGATGATGGAATCCGAGCTGGTACTTCCCTGGCTGTCCTGTCAAAACTCAAACCAGCATTTTCAAAGGATGGCACCACTACTGCTGGTAAGTAAAAGTGAAATCAAACTGTGTGTGGATTTTCATTAGGTGTATCCACTCTAAAGATTAGTGTTGCTTAACTGTAGGGAATGCTAGCCAAGTGAGTGATGGCGCTGGGGCTGTCTTGCTAATGAGACGGGATGTTGCTATGAAAAAGGGTCTTCCAATTCTTGGTGTCTTTAGGTATCATTACTGTCCCCACATGATGTGCACCATGCTGGAACCAAAAACATTCAGACACCTTTGTTTTACTGAGCAACCTTGTTATTCAACACTTTCTTTGTTAGCCAAAGCAGAGAGGCCTATGATACCATTAATAATTTGCAAATTTCTGTTGAGACATCATTATAGCTGAATTTGCAAATGTAGGAGCTTTGCGGCAGTTGGTGTTGATCCAGCTGTAATGGGTATTGGTCCGGCTGTTGCAATCCCGGCAGCAGTGCAAGCTGCTGGCCTCCAAATTGGTGACATTGACCTTTTTGAAATCAATGAGGTATATATCCATCTGTTCTTGAGTTTTTCCTCTTGATAACAGTAGAATCGCCAGATAATATTTATTTCCTCTTCTCCATAGGCTTTTGCATCTCAGTATGTGTACTGCTGCAAGAAGTTGGAACTCGATCCTACAAAAGTCAACGTTAATGGAGGTGCAATTGCTCTTGGGCATCCATTGGGTGCTACAGGTATTTGTTTTCTGCTATTTGAAAATGATTACATCCCACAAGGTTTATTTGCCTTTGAACAACCATGTAAAACTGTGAAGACCTGTGAGGTGACTGATTTAGGATGTTTTAATTGACAACAACAATGACATTTCTTTCTTTCTCTTGGCAGGTGCTCGATGTGTCAGTACTCTTCTCAATGAGATGAAGCGCCGTGGCAAGGATTGCCGTTTCGGAGTGATTTCTATGTGCATAGGTACATAATTAATTACTTACATATTTCATTTACCTGCATCAAATGGATGCTTTTGAGTGGAGATTATAACAGACTTTCACATGTTCTGATGATGGTTGTGCAGGTTCTGGGATGGGTGCGGCTGCTGTATTCGAGCGGGGTGATGGGGTGGATGAGCTCACCAATGCTCGGGACATCCCGTCCCTTAACTGGCTTTCCAAGGACGCCATGTAACTATACCATCAAATTTGCGAAAGGGAATGGTAGTGTTGTTTACAAATCGCAACATGAGGCGATTTGGGGGAATAAAGTGATTGTGTATTTGTCGCCCCTTTGAGGGGTGAGGAAAGTTTATACTGCAATATGTGAACTTGTTTAGCTTGATAATTGTTGTTAGCTGGAAAGCTGGTGAATAACTCAATAATCAATGCTGTTAGGAGCAAGGTTGTTCATCCAATGGTTGGTTCTTGCTTTTGAAAGTTGTCGGGCATTCTATACCGTTTTGGTAGACACCACAGGGACGAGGACCACGGTAACACAAAATGTCGATAGTAATTGGCTTACAGTGGCTGTTAGAGCACTCCAGCGGATTGCTCATATTCATCCCTAATAAAAAAAAACTACCTGTTAGGAGCAGCAGATTGCTCATATTCATCCCTAATAAAAAAACTACTAAAAGGAGATTTTGGAGATGGAAGAGAACTCCAGCAGACTACCAACTAGATCCCCAATACCAAAATTTTTTCAGCAATTGCTAAAAGCTCACCTCCGTAGGGGAGAAGCAACCCTCTCTGGTGCTCTCCCCTATCGATCGTTAGCTTTGGCGCTTCGGACATGTCCACGGCCTTGTCGATCTCCATGGTGCTCCACCGCACTCTGTGCAATGCCCTTCCTCCATCTCAGGGCCGCCTCGCTATGCTCGGAAGTCGTACCTCACTGCCTCGAGCCACCTGCAGAGGAGGGGAACGACCAGCTGCAAGCAGCGCATGCGAGGCCAGTGGCGACCATGGGAGCAGAGGAGGGGGACGGTCGGTGGTGGGGATGCGTGAGGATTGGGGCAGCGCGTGCGAAACCGGTGGGGGCAAATGAGAGGGTGGAGGCAAGGCGGCGTGTGCTGCCACCACGAGGAGGATCCTGTGGATGCTGCCGCTGGGAGGGGGCGCCACTGGCGCACAGGTGGCCAAGAAGGGCGGCGGATTTGGGCAGAGAAGAAAGAAGGTGGGGAGGCGAGGCAATGGGTGCCGCCGGCATGGGGGAGATTGCAAGGGGGCGCGGCCAGCATGGGGGGAGAGATCGGGTGGGGCGGCAGATCTAAGAAGAAAGAAGAGGAGGTGTAGGAGGAAGAAGAGACCGGGAAAATAATAAACCCTATGACATGTGGGCTCCACGTGTTAGGGGAGGTATTTGAGATTGGTTTTTGGTAGTCTGATGCGGCAATGAACACCTAAAACACAAAAGTAACTATTGGACAGGGAGAGAGAAAGATTTTTTGGTGGAATATGAGCAATCTGTTGGAGATGCTCTGAACTGTATTGCTATACTAAAAACTACCACAATACCTAAAAACCACCGAAAACTTGCTCTAGTAGCATACCTGTATGGTTTGCTATATCTACAATTTTTAAGCTATGATCTAAATTTCTCTCTCCTTGGATCTATATTCTCTTCTCCACGCGGGAGAGGCCAACCGCCAGCACACGGACATATCCGTGCTTGTCCTCCCACAACGCTCTCCCCCAATTGCGCCTCCTCCAGTCGCCGGACCTCGTCGCCACCCATCCTCACCACTCCGCGCGGGTAGCTTCGCCGGCTCACTTCTGAGCAGATGACTGGGTGAGTGCCCCCGTGGGCAGCTCCGCCGGTCCAGAGTCTAGGCGGGCTAGGGCCGGTCTAGAGGCATGAGGTGAAAGTAAAACTTGGAGCCCTTTAGTATAAACATTATAACAAATATATAAAAAGGTTACCAATAAATACTTAAATATATCTAAAAATAATATTCATATCAAATTATTTATAAATATTACCTTAAAATTTCTTCTAACATTCCTCTCGATGCAAAGTCACTTATGATAGGGTTGATGTGAACCTCATCTAATAATTTCTTCTCGATGCATAATGTTGCCAAACCATTTAACCTCTCCTGAGTCATTGTTGACCTCAAATAGTTCTTCAACAACTTTAACTTTGAAAAGCTTCTTTCATCCGATGCGACAATCACAGGTATAGTAAATAAGAGTCTGTAAGCAATGGAGACATTAGGTGTCGGTGCGGAATCTAGCTGACAAGTAAATATATGTAGTTTTGTCGTGCATTGGATCGGATATGGCCTAGCACACAATGACACAGGATTTATACTGGTTCGGGCAACAAGCCCTAGATCCAGTTTGAGGTTGGTCGATCGACTGTATCCTGAGCCCATGTGCTCGGAGTTTGCAGTGGGGGTACAAATGAGTGAGGAGTGGAAAAGGGGGTGCCCGAGCCCGGTTGTGCTCTGGTCTGAGTGGAGGAGAGTGATGGGGGCCCGAACGTGCGCTAAGCGTCAGAGAGAGTGTTTGCTAGTTCTCTTGTGTGTGATGTCTGATATCTCTTGTCGAGAGGGAGAGGGCTTGTCCTCTTTTATAGTTCAAGGTTATAGCCTTACAAGTCAGAGAGAGAGAGAGAAAAGGTGCACAAGTGCCGCCTAGTCTTGTCAGTGCCCACGTCGTCGGGTACGGGATGGCCATCGTCCTCCTTCCCTGTTCATCTCGTCAGGCCACTCCGTTGTGACGGGTAGGTAGCACAATGTCCGCCTGACATGGCACGGCGATACTATATGGCGCGTGCACAGGGTGTGGCGAGGTACGGCCCTCTGTATGGTAGTTGACCTGAGGGTCTTCCGTTATCCGCTTCACCTGCTCCCTGGGCCTATATCGAGCGGGCATCCTCGATCGGTCGTCCCGGTTGGTCCCGACCGTGTTGGTCCGGAAGGAGCGATGCGCGTTTCTAGCATATCCCCAGTCAGGGGAACTTGTTGCAAGAAGGGCGAGCCGCATATGGGCACCGGCTCCGTGTTCTTGATGATAAGGATAAGCTTCACGGGGATACTGTACTGTCATCTTGTGCTCAGGTACTTTTACTGCGCAATCACGAGTGCGTGCTCTAGCGCTTGCTGCCTTGGCTATAAATAGAGCTGCTTCTTCATCCGGAGTCCTCATGGCTCGAGTTATAGTGCTAGTTGGTTTGAGGCTCTTGCTTTTTGCTAGGGGTAGCTTAGGCTATACCTCCTGATGTCAGAAGATTTCTCGTAATGGCTACCCAAATGCTCCTTTCCTCCACAGTCTCTTTGGGCATGTCTGGGGGCCACGATGCTAGAAGAATTCTCGTAAGGAGAAAGCACCGTGCATCCCGATCTAGTCCTGGATGCTGGATGAGAGGACGAGGGTGTCATTGAGGAGCATGGCTTCCTTGAGCGCAACTTTCTTGTCCTCACTCTTTGTCCAGGTTACTGCAGAGGGAGGAGATAACTTTGTTGAGCGCAGTTTTCTCGCATGCGCTCTTTTTCTTCTTCCGCCTTGACGCTTCTTGCTCCAACGTGTAGAGCAGTCCTGAGGCCATTCGCATGCACTACGCATGATATTGTAAAAGCCTGGGACTTCTATTTTTTAGCTCAATGAAAGCTTACATTGTTATATGTTTCCTGTGTCCATTGAGCCGTGGAAGCGGGTTGCTATTGGAACCTCGGTGTTTTCCCCCATGGTTCGCTGCACTGCGTAGGGTAGTCGAGTAGGATTAGGCACCCAGCCCTCGAGGAGAGGACTGGTGAAGGCCGCGAAGGCCGCCGAGTAGACATAGGCGCCTAGCCCTTGAGGAGGGGACTTGTCAGTAGTTCTTCTTCCGCATGGTTTGCGTGAGTGGACCTGATGGGTCTAGCCCTCGAGCCTACAACTGACTAGGGAGTCGGCCAGAGGCTGAACTTTTCCCAAATCGCAGACTCCTGTGTCTCCACCGGTCGGTATGAGACGGTCCTTGTTGCGAGTCGGGGCGTTTGCCCGTGTGCGTTTCGACCGTGACCTACGTCGCTGGTCGAACTCCCACGTCGGGTTTTGGTGACCCAAGCCCCTAGGGGTCGGACGGGGTCAGTCACGTCTTTTTCTGCGTCACCCCATCCGCGGTCTCTGCAACCGGAGGGGTTGAGCTGACGCCACTTGCCTCGATGGCTCGAGTGACAAGCTCGGTGAGCTCCTAACGGGCGTGTCCGAGTGGAATCCAAGTCCATCGTTCGTGACGAGGTCGGCATAGCCCTCATGTGGCATTCCACTACTCCTTGACATTACCTCCCAGCAGATGCTCGAGCCGTCCGACCGACTCGGGTGGCCCGCTGGCCTCTCCTCGATGGAGATTCTTTGGGCATGGCTCGAGGTCAGAATCAAACGAGGAGTGGAGATGACCCTGTTCGCTTCTGAGCGGGTCGGTCGAAGGCCGCTGGGGCTCATATGCTTTTCCATAGCTTTGTTTGATGCGAGGTGGCTTTGAGTCCTTCGCGAACCGGCCTTCGAACCTCGGCCAGTCGCGACTCATTTTGAATGAGCCGACTATTGCTTTGTGATGCAACACAAAGCAATGTAATGCGATGATTGTATGAAATGAATGAATGTATGCGTGCATGAGATGAATGAATGAATGAATGTATGCATGCGTGAGATGGATGAATGCACTTGGAACGGGAAAGAAAATGGTAGGTTGGTAAAATTACCTTGGTCGGGTTTTTGGGCATCGCCCCATCCGCGGTTTTCGCAACCGGAGGGGCCAAGGTGACGCTGCTTACCTCGATGGCTCGAGTGACGGGCTCGGGGAGCTCCCAACAGGTACATTTGAGTGGAACCCGGATCCGTCATTCGTGACTGGGCTGGCATAGCCTTCTTGTGGCATTCCACTGCTCCTTACCCATCTCTCGGCAGACGCCCAAGCTGTCCGACTGACTTGAGTGGCCTGCCGGCCTCTCCTTGATGGAGATTCTGATGGTGGGCCCCTCCAAACCCTACCTGGGAAGGCGAAAGGTTGTTCATGTGCAGTCATGCTCTGTTTCTCACGCCCTGGTTGCGGTAGTGGTGAGCCCCTCCCAGGCCACGTTCCGTTAGCCATGCCACATCCCGTAAGCCAGGCCACGTCTCGTCGTGCAGCCTTCCCCATTAAATAGGGGGAAGGTGGAGGGTTTTTTCTCCCATCCTTTCACCTCTCTTTAACCTACATCGCTTCCCCTTCCTTCTTTTCGCCAAGCACTTCTCACGCGCCAGTCGAATCGCTCCGTCCACCTTCCGCAGCAGCCGCCTCAAGCAGGGTAGGGCATCATGGTCGCACCGCAGCCCGACCCAGCCGTCAGCATGTGCGAGAGCAGCTCGGACCGAACCGTGACATCCGCAGCATCATCAACAATCGACACCAGGCTTAGCACAATGCCGACGTTGATTGAATGGCAGTGAGCACAGGTGGCGCGGTCCCCAACCGGCTCCATGAGGAGTACGAGGAGGTGCACCCCCAGCGTGGCGGCCGACCCAGCGACCGGTATGGCAATTGGAGTCCCAACCTAGATGGCTCGGGACCACGGGCCTTTGGTCATCACATCTAGAAGGCACCATTCCTACAGTGCCTCTGACCACCCACCAAGATCGCCAAATACACTGGAGAGACGAACCTGGTGTGTGGCTTGAAGACTTCTAGCTAGCCTACCAAGCCGGCGGAGCGGATGATGACTACTTCATCATCCAATACCTTCCATATGGGTAGGGGAGTTTGTTCGAGCATGGCGCAAATTTCTCTCGCCCAACAGCATCCACGACTGGGTAGGACTCAAGAAGGTATTCATCGGGAACTTCTAGGGGACGTACGTCCGACTTGGGAATCCCTGGGACCTCAAGGGTTGCAAGCAGGACCCTAACGAGTCCCTGCGGGATTACATCCACAGGTTCTCGAGGCAGTGCAACTCCCTTCCTAACATTGTTCACGCGGACGTCATCAACGCGTTCCTCATCGAGATGACCTGCAAGTTCTTGGTCCACAAGCTCGGCTGCGTGAAGCCCCGGACCACCCGGGAGCTGCTCAACATTGCCACGAACCACGCCTCCAGTGAGGAGGCGGTCGGGGTGGTCTTCAGCAACGGTTAGGACAAGGGCAAGGCAAAGCGAGAGGTCCAGGACGAGGGACCCTCCACCCAGCGGGGCAAGAAGAATAAGAAGGATCAGTGCTGCCCGACCAACCCGGCCCTGGTCACCGCGACCGACCGCCCGGGCAGGCAACCCCAACAGGGCCAGCATGATCACTTCGACAAGCTCATGGAGAGTCCCTACACCAACCATGCCTACCCCATCAAGCACCTCTACAAGGACTGCGAGTTCCTCAAGTGCTTCCTCCGGCAAGCCGCTAAGCCCAAGGAGGGGAAGGGAAAGAGGGCGCAGCCAAGAAGGGAGGCTCGGCGGGCAAGGAGGGAGAAGGCTTTCCCGACCCTGAGGGATGCCTCATTATCTTCGGAGGAACCAACGCTGACCACTCAAAACGACTGCGCAGGGTGCGCTACCGAGAGGTATGTGCCGTCAATTCAACTGTCCCCACTTTCCTTCGTTGGTTGCACTCCCCGATAACATTTGACCAGAGGGACCATCCTCCCTACGGGAAGCTACCCGCTCGTCGTCAACGCTATCGTCAGCAAGAAGCGCCTCACCAAGGTGCTGATAGACGGGGGTAGCAGCCTCAACTTTGTGTACATCGACACCCTCGACACCATGCGCATCCCCCAGTTGGAGCTCCATCCCGTGAACTCACCTTTCCATGACGTGATCTCGGGGATGTAGGCATATCCGCTTAGGCAGATCGACCTACCCGTCAAATTTGGTGACCGCACCAACTTCCACATGGAAGTCCTGACCTTCGAGGCGGTGGACTTCTTGGGGTCCTACCACGCTATCCTAGGGCGCTCATGCTACGCCAAGTTCATGGCGGTCCCCAACTTCACCTACCTCAAGCTGAAGATGCCGGGACCGAATGGCGTCATCACCGTGGGTAGCACCTTTTTTACACCAACAAGTGCGACCGCGAGCACTACAAGCTCGCAACCAGCATCGTCAACGCCACCGAGCTCCCAAAGCTCGAGAGCGCAGTAGCCCCAGCGATGCCCGACTACAACGAGCCGATCTCCACGAGCGCCTTCAGTCTGACCGAGGAGACCAAGGCGGTGGAGATCAACCCCAGTGAGCCGACCAAGATGGTGCGGATCGAGACCAAGCTCTCGGCCAAATAGGAAGGCAAGCTCATTGACTTTTTGCCCGCAAATCGGGATGTCTTCGCATGAAAGCCTTCTGTGACATGCCGGGCATACTGAGGGAGGTCGCTGAGCATGCACTTCGCATCGCCCTAGGCTCGAAGCCCGTCAAGAAACAATTGCGCCGCTTCGATGACGAGAGGAGTAGGTCCATAGGCGAGGAGATCGCCAAACTCCTAGCGGCCGGCTTCATCAAGGAGGTGTATCACTCCGACTGGCTCGCCAACCCTATTCTTGTAAGAAAGAAGAATGGGAAATGGAGAATGTGTGTTGACTATATGAAGCGTCCCCACATAAGTAGAGACTAAATGTGATACAAATATCAGTCCTAGGAGGCTGATAGCACATTTATTCGACAGATAATTCAGTTACCGTACAACTCCCGAGGGAGTGGGCGTGAAAGCCATGCAGTGATAAGCAGTAAATAAATAACGGCGGCTAACCAAGCGACTGCCAAAAGACAGCACTCGGGACTACACGGCAGCAGCAACATCTTGGGTAGGCCGACACCACAAGCAGCGTCGGGTGCGGACACAACCTCTACTCAAGGTCCTCGGCGACGAAGTCCGGGTCTTCCTCTGTAGCAACGAAGCAAGGGTGAGTACAAACGTACTCAACAAGTCCAACCCCATCCACGAAGGGGGATACAAGCAAGTTTATGCACAGATACAACAAGGATAGGCTATAGTTTATTTGCGGTAAAGCTAAATTTTAACACATGCAGGGGATCGTTTTCGAAAAGGTTTTTGTAAAGGTTTCCGTTAATACCCGAAACATTGAGTGGGGTTGATCCTACACAAAGGATCCAAGTTTTTATCGCTATCGGACTCCCCGTCCGCCATAGCTCACGACACAACTGCCGGACTCTTCCAAAATCCAACACACACGCACACACACATGACATTCTTGCCCAAGTGCTAGTTATGTGACCAAGCCGTAACTCGTCCAATGCCGTGGACACGGCTACCCGGATAGGTTTTAACTCTGCAGAGGGTGTACACTTTTCCCACAAGTAGGGTACCGTATCGCAATCACCTTAGTGACGGTACGGATCCTAACAAAGCCATTACCCACCTTAGCTAAGACTGGCTAGCCCTCGCGGAAACACCCAAGGGCTTCACGGCTCGTTCATGAGACCGTAACCGGGACTTAAGTCACCAAGATCTTACTCCTTTTCCATGGGTTCCCGTTGCTCACCAGCACCCCTGAGGACTAACAGTTCAGCTAGTGGGATTTATGCTAAGCCGTTGCCCATACAACGGTCGAGTGGTTGCACGATGGTGGAATTAGGCAAGATGACACATCAACTCGGTCCTTAAACATGATAGGATGGATATCTCCCGACATTGCTCAACCACCAAGGTACGAGCACAACAACATGGCATCCCACACAAGGAATACCCATCCATCCCGTCTACACATCCTTTTCCCTTGGACCCGAAAAGCCATTTTTCTCACTTGCACACACACACATTATTTTCCGAAAACACCATGGTAATAATGATTTGCAGTTGAGTAACAAATTCCTAAGCGTTCTAGCAGTGGTTATCATCTAAACAGAGCAAGTCGTATTTAGAGATAAGCATAGGATAGCAAGGAATGTTCGTAACAATCAAGGGGTGGCTATCCAACCATGTCTTGCGATAAAATAATATGCATTTCGTAAAACAGGCCAATAGGTTGTGTTTGAAAAACTAGGTATTAAGTATGCATCAAAGGGTGAGATTGGACTTGCCGTCTTCAAAGCCTTCCGGGAGTTCCGGCTCGCGGTACTGGTCCTCGGGCTCGGGCTCGCGGTCAAACTCCTCCTCGGGCTCCTCCTCGGGCAATCCGCGATCTACGGCACACACAAATAGACACACAAATAAATAAAAGAGGAAACGGTTTTTAACCGTGAGCTCCGAACAGGAAATATTGACGGAAAATAGGTAGAGGGATTATTTTTGGAAAATTTGGATACGGATCGGCGAAAGTATCCTGGAGGATGACGTGGTGAAATTTGGGATTAATTGGAGGAAGTTTGGCGCATGAAATGACAGGTTAAACATGAATTAGGGGCTTAAACGGAGGTTTAGGACTGATTTGTAATAAACCAGGGACCTTTTTGTAAATACTTTTGGAGGTGGAGGGGCTTATCCGTGAATAGATTTTGAGAGTGGTGGGAGGACTGTTTCGCGAATAAGAAGAAATAGGGGGTCAGATTGGAATTTTGGGGAACTTTAGCTCTCCTTCTTCTAGGAAGAGAGAGGGAGAGTGGGGATGAGTGGGGCGACGGTGGCCGGCCGGCCGAGCTCACCGGCGGCGGCCGTGGGTGGAGGAGGTGGTGGAGGAAGGGGTGGAGACCCCATTTTGCCTCCCTTACCGTGCGTGGCGGCAATGGGAGAGGGGCGGCCTGTGGTGGCTTGCGGCGGCGGCGGTTGGTGGCGCGCGGGGGACTCGGCACGGGTGGTGGTGGTGCTGGTGGATGGAGTGGAGAGATGGCCGGGCGCCGGGCCTTTTATAGGCCGGCGAGGGGGAGGTGGCCGGTGTTGCGGTGGGATCGGCGGTGGCGTGCACGGGCGGCACCCGGCGCCGTAGGGGGCCGGAGCGGGCGGTAGGGGACGGGCCGGCAGGGTGCGGTGGGCGGCACGACACCGGCGGTGGGTCGGCCGACGGCGGGGCAGGGGCGGCCAAGCGCCGGGCGGAGCGGCGCAGTGGGCCGGGGCCGGCTCGGGCGCGCGGCCCGAGGGAGGCAGCGGCGCGGCCGGCGCCGGGCCAGGCGGAGCGGGCCCCTGGCGTGCGGAGGCCGGGCGGCGTGGCGCCAGTAGGGGGTGGCGTCGGGAAGTTAAGGAGTTGGGGCCGATTCGGGCGCCAGGAAGAAGAAAGAGGAAGAGAGAGAAGAAGGGAGGAAGAAGAAAGAAGAAGGAGGAAGAAGAAAGAAGGAGGAAGAAGGAAGAAGGAAAAAGAAAAGGAAAAAGGGGGAGGAAAAAAGAGAAAGAAAAAGAGAGGGACCGGCGGCGATCGCGGCACGCGGTCAGAGCACGCGCGCGGTGGTGTGTCGACGGCACGCGGCGAGATTTATGGGCACAGATAAAAAGGTAGGGGTCGGCATGGGTACCGGGACGGCGAAATCGCCGGGTAGGTTTCCGATTTTCGGGAGCTCAGCGGTAAAAAGATTTTAAAGGCAATTTTAACGGGTGATTTTAGTTGGTGATTTCTGCGGATGTTACACTATACTGGCCTTAACAAGGCATGTCCCAAGGATCACTTTCCTTTACCGCGCATATATTAGATAGTCGACACCAGCTCAGGATGCGACATCCTCTCCTTTCTGGATGCCTACTCAGGCTATCACCAGATCGCGATGAAAGAGACCGACCAGGTCGTGACCTCTTTCATCACCTTGTATGGCTTGTATTGTTACGTGACCATGCCGTTTGGTCTAAAGAACGTGGGTACCACCTATCAATGGTGCATACAGTGATGCTTCGCCGACCAGATCGCCCGCCCGACCAACCCAACCAAGTCGAGCGGCCGAAGCCCACTATTGCCGTCTACGTAGATGACATAGTGGTAAAAACGGCTCAAGCTAGCGACCTAATCGCGAACTTGGCCACGACATTTGTGAACCTCCGAAGGTTCAGCGTCAAACTGAATCCGGAAAAATGCGTTTTCCGGGTTCCGAAAGGGAAGCTGCTCGAGTACATCGTAGCCGAGCGCGGCATTGAAGCCAATCCCAAAAAAATCACGGCCATCACCAGCATGGGCCCCATACGCAACATCAAGGCCATACAGAGGCTTACTGGTTGCTTGGCCGCCCTAAGCCAGTTCATCTCCCAGCTAGGTGAACAGGGGATGCCGCTCTACAAACTCCTCAAGAAGGCAGACACGTTCGTCTGGACGCAGGAGGCACAACGGGCTTTGGAGGGCCTCAAAGCACTACTGACTTCAGCCCCAATCCTCGTCGCTCCCGAGCAAGAAGAACCTCTTCTCCTCTACATCATGGCAATTCCCTTGTAGTCGAAAGGGAGGAGCTGGGACACGCGCTGAAGGTTCAGCGACCTGTGTACTTCGTTAGTGAAGTACTCAGTGATGCCAAGGTGCATTACCCCCAAGTGTAGAAGCATTTGTATGCCATGTTGATGGTGACCCAGAAGCGCCTGCACCAATTCACCGACCACAAGGTCACGGTCGTCACCTCGTACCCACTCGAAGAGATCATTCACAAACACAATGTCGTGGGGCGAATCTCCAAGTGGGCACTCAAGCTCATGGGCCACGACATCAAGTAAGTTCCCCCATACTGCTATTAAGTCGTAGGCCCCGGTCGACTTAATCGCCGAATGGACGGAGATCCAACTCTCGACCCCGGACGTCACCCACGAGTACTAGACGACGTACTTCGATGGGTCGGTCATGGAGCTCAGCTCGGAGGCTGGAGTGGTCCTGATCTCCCTGGATGGGAACAGGCTCCGCTACGCGATCAGTCTCCATTTTTTGGCCTCTAACAACGTCACTGAATAGGAGGCTCTCATAATAGGCTACAGATCAGCATCGATCTCGATGCGACATGACTTTATGTCCGCAGCGACTTGGAGCTCATGATTGACCAAGTAATGAAGGAGGGCTCCTGCAGGAGCCCTCTCATGGCGGCATACTACCAAGAGGGGCGCAAACTCAAGGACAAGTTCCGAGGGATCGAGCTGCATCATGTCCCATGAAAGGACAATGATGCCGCCGACTTCCTTGCCATATTGGCGGCCAGACGGGGCCCACCCCCCGATGGAGTCTTTGTGAACAACCTCGATCAGCCATCTGGCTGTGTTCGAGAGGATCCGCCCCAGACGGGGTCCGACCAGGTGCTCGGGGGCTCCGATGCTCCGCTCGGGGGCTCCAATGCTCCAACACGGCCTAGTCCCGATTAGGCGCTCGGGGGCTTCGACCCTGACGCCACCATGCTAGCCTCATCTAGCAGCATTGATGTAATGGCACTCGACCCAGCCAACTGGAGAGCACCGTTACTCGCCTACATCCTCGGGGAGGTCCTCCCACCGGAGAGTACTGAAGCGCGATGAATCGTTCGACACGCCAAGACGTTCGTCGCCATCGGGATGAACTTTACAAACGAAGTTTGTAGAGAATACTCATGAAGTGCATCACGACCGACCAAGGGAAGCAACTTCTTCCTCGAAGTCCATGCTGGAATCTGCGGACACCACGTGGCCCTGAGGTCACTAGTCGGGAAAGCCTTTTGCCAAGGTTTCTACTAGCCCACCACACCGCGCGATGTGGAGGAAGTTGTCCGCAGGTGTGAAGGATGCCAGTTCTACGCTCGGCAAACCCACTTGCCAACGCAAGAACTTCAAACCATCCCTATCACCTGGCCATTCGTAGTCTGGGACCTCAACATGGTCGAGCCCCCTCAAAAAGGCCCCAGGTGGCTTCACGCACCTACTTGTGGCAGTGGATAAGTTCACCAAGTGGATCGAGGCGAAGTCCATCACCAACATCCTCTCACAAGTGGCAATCGAAGTCTTCCTCAACATCATGTATCAGTTCGGCATCCCTAAGTGTATCATCACAGAGAATAGAACAAACTTCACTGGCAAGAAATTCCTAGACTTTTGTGATGGATACAACATCAGGATCGACTGGGCCCCAGTTAGACACCCGTGGACCAATGGTCAGGTCAAGCGGGCCAATGGCATGGTCCTCCAAGGACTCAAGCCCCGCATCTTCGACAGACTCAAAAACTACACCGGGCGATGGGTCGCAGAGCTCCCAGCGGTCCTCTAGAGCCTCAGAACAACCTTGAACCAGTCCACAAGGTTCACCCCTTTCTTCTTGGTATACAAAGCTGAAGCCGTGTTGCCATCCGACCTCGACTACGGCACCCCATGGGTTAAGGCCTTCGACCAAGACCAAGCCATGGAGGCTCAGCAAAATGTAGTCGACCAGCTCAAGGAGGCACGCAAGACGACCATGATCTGCTCCACTCGCTACCAGCAGTATCTCCATAGGTACCACAAGAGGAAAATCCGTGGGAGGACCCTCGAGGTCGGCGACTTCATGCTCCGGAGGACCCAATCGACCAAGGAGAAGCACCAGCTCTCCCCGCCATAGGAAGGACCGTACACGGTGGCCGAGGTGATCCGACGAGGTGCCTACCGACTGAAGGATAGCGATGGCAACATCCTCACCAACACCTGGAACATTGAGTAGTTACATCGTTTCTTTCCCTAAACTCGGTGTTTACTGCTTGTTTCCACTTAACACCTACTCCTACAACATCCCAGCCCAAGCACTCTCGGCCTATGTCGCTTGGGGGCTCCACAGGGGTGCGGCACCACCCCCTCCTTACCATCATGCAATCATGCACTTCGCCCAAACGAAAGGGCATCCCGTTCCTTTTTCTACCCTTAAGTAACGTACGCTCTAGCCTCCCAACCGATCGAACCCTGCCACGACTACGGTTATGAGCAACCGAGCATCGCGGGCCACGCCCGAGATCTTAAGGTTGCAGCCTACAGTCAACGGGCAGGTTTGAAAGGAAAAGGACAAAAAGTAGAAACTGCTTATGGATAGAAAACAAGAACGGGCAGGACAAGCTCCCCATCATGATCACAGAGAACTAACTACTCCTATGCAATCCTACTACTGCCTCCCGGTTGGGTCGGTTAGCAGCGTGACTGGCAAGGACAAAGGCACCTCAGTTGCGGTCAGGACGATGCCTGGCTCAGTCGCGGTCGAGACGACGCCCGGCTCAGTTATGGTTGGGACAGCGCCCGGCTCCAACCCGATCTCCACCGCTTCATCAGGGTTGGCAACGCCTTCTTAACCCACGCCTGCGGTGTCTGCCGAGCAGCGAGCATCCATCACCCACCACGCGGTGACATGCTCGGCAATCGCCCGTGCGTGTGGGATCAAGTTCTCCCCAGTGCCTGGATTTGCTCTACGCTCCACCTGTCGGCGTACCCTCCACAGATGGCATCAAAATCCAGGGTGGGGTGGTGGGTCGCCATCGTCATCAACACTCTTGACGCCCCATAGAACACGCCTTCTGAGATGAGTGCCCGAACATCGTCTAGAATCTCTGCAAGTTGGATCGCGAGTGTACTGGTGCTCGGGCCAGACTCGGGCACCTCGATAACCACCATCTACGCCACGTTGCGGAGCTAGTTGAGATCTCGCTCAAGAGCGCCTCACTCCTCTTGGGATCGAACCAGCGCCCCCGCACTCCGATCGGCGACCGACTCCAAGGCTGCAAAAGATGCCAAGTCAATAAAAGACAAACAACAAGCACAATTGTGATTCAAAGGCGGCAAAACTTACTCCTCTAGCTCCAGCCGCAGATGGGTGATCATCTCGTCCAGCTCTGGGTACGGACAATAGAGTCAGGAGCAAGGAAAAGAAAGAACGAAACCACGACAAGGGCAGAAAAGATGAATACCGATGGAGCCTTCTTCAGCAATGGCAAGCCCGTGCTCTTGCTAGGTCACCCTCGATTGCAGCCGAGCAATCTCCTGCTCCGACGATAGCACCTTCTGCTCGGCATGTGCTCGGGCCTTCTGCGCATTGGCGAGCCTCTACTTGGTGGCGGTCACCCGCTTGACCGCGCGACACTTCGCCTCCTGGCGCTCCCTGACCGCCGCTTCGGTCTCCACTAGGCGAGCTTGTGCCTTGGTGAGAGCCTGCTCAGCAGCGGTCATCCGCTCGATCACGCGGTGCTTTGCCTTCTAGCACTCCCCAACCTTCGCCTTGACCTCCGTTAGGTGGGCCTGCGCCATGGCAAGCTCCCACATGGCAACGGTCACCCGTTCCTGGACTCCAGCCACGAGCGCCGCCCAATCTTGGGATTCACGGCAGGCAGCTTCAAGCTCGTGAGTGAGCTCATCAACCCGCCGCAGCGCCACCAACTCTCATTCCTGCTGACCGTGCTCCTCCCGAAGGAACCAACACTTATGAGCCGACAACGCCGCCAAGCTCTGCAAGATGAGAGCCTACACATTAAGGAAACCATAAAAGAAGAGACCAGGATTGTAGAAAGCATACCTCGACGGCACAGGGTAGGTCAATGGACACGGCCTAATGTGAGAGCTCGGCTTCCTCCATGGCCTTCTTGAGCCTCGCCATGAGATGGGCGAGGTTGGACCGCACTGACAGTCCACTCCGTCCGAGCAAGCCCCAGAGCCCATCCCCCTCCTTGTCACGGAGCATGAACCGCACCTTTCCCAGCTCGTCCACCTTGGGCCACACCAGGTCGCCAGCCGCCTCTGACCCATTGGAAGATCCAGCCACATCAGTGCTGAGCGACGTCGGGATCACCGCCCGCTCCTGGGATGGCAGGACGACTGGCGGCACCACCCCGATGTCTTCCTCGCTGACGGAAGGGATGACTACGACCAGAATGTCGCGACCCACCAGCAACGGCTCATCATCCTTCATGACCGCTTCCGATGCGCCACCCCCGAGTGGACTGGGGAGGTTGCTCGCCTAAATATTGGCCTGGACTAGCTCGAGCGATCGGTTGACCTCCACCCCCATGACGGCAGGTTCAACCATGGACCTCGCACCCTCCTCCAGCTCGGACTAGGCGAGCGGGTCATGTGTCCCTCCGCTGGGCAAGACAGGGAGCTCGGTGTCTTTCCTCACCTCCTCCGTGATCAGCTGGGGAGGGATCGCCAGGGTCACCGCCGCCGCGGGCCCCATCACGGCCGTGGGGATCACCTCCGTTACGACCATCACCGTGCTTGCGACTAGTGGGGGAGTAGCGGCCCCTACCAAGGGTGGTCGGGCTACCGCCAGCCTGCTTCCTTCTTCGCTCATCGCAACCCGATGTAGGTTGTGGCTCCAATCCATGTGCAGGGGAGGTGGGATGATCCCCACCGGGGCTGGCGGACGGCCACTGTAAAAGAACACGTGAAAACAAATCAGTCACGCCAAAAAACTCAACCAAGCAGATGAAGGAAGGTGCAATTGCATACCCGATTGGAGGAGGCCTGTAGCCCTGGACGGCCAGTGGCGAGCCGAACGGACGAGGATCGCTTGGGGGCTGCAGCCCACGCCCCCTTGGGCCAACCGAGGGTGAGGATGACTTGACCGGCCCCCGACCGGCTGCGAAAGGCAATGGCCTCCGGCTCGTGGCAAGACTACCGAAGCAACCAGTGGGACATCTCTCTGCTGGGAACCGGGCACACGTGCCATCTCTGAAGATGCCTGCACACGGTCATGCCCCTCCCACCGACTACCGCACACCATCGTACTTGGTGCTTGGGGCTGCGACGCCGGTGGCACCTCCGAAGAGCGTGGTGGCGACCGCGCCCGCTTCGCCTCCCAATCGCAAGTGGCGTCCTTGCTCGCGTTGTGTTTCCTCGACTCTAGGGCGTTGGAATGCACGCCCGTGCCACGCCCGCCCCTGTCTCCCTCGCCCTCCAAGGAGTCCGCATCATCATCCAACTCGGCAGGGTCATCTGACTCAAGCTCCTCCATGTCCGACTGACTCTTGCCCTGGCAGACTTGCTGATTGATCTCATGTTACTTCTCGAACTTTCTCCGCACATCCGTGGCCCTCTTCTTCCGGGCGTCCACAACCACCTTCTTGGAGGCCTGCCAAGCCGCACCCTCCACCCCCTCTGGGAGATGCTGTCGAAACTTGTAGCTCTCGAGGCCCAGTAAAAGGGTCAACTCAAAACCGTTTGGGTGATCTGGATAAAGAAGAAAAGGATCATGAAAAGAAACATACCAAATCAGACCGCCTCCCGATATGGAGGGGTCTGGGCATCCCGTTGAGGGTCGGATCCTACCCCAACTGCAGCTGGTCAAGGCGTCCTATGACCTCGCTTCCCGAAAACTCCTCCGGCGACACACAGTCAGGATCCAACGGCCTGGAGGACTCCCACATTGGCCACGCCCTCTCTCCCAATGAGGCAATCGGTCGACGGACGAAGGTGTCAAAGACCCGCAGTCCGTTGAGGCCCTCCTGCAAGCGCTTCCTCAGCGCCTCCTCGATGGTCGCAAGCCATTTCTTCTGCTTGGAGGTAGGACCCCACGTCCAGTTGTCCTTCTTCTCCGGCCGCCTCCCGATGAACTTCGGGAACGGCGCCTCCATCAGGTTCCAGATGTAGAACCACTCACCGTGCTATCCCTGATTGGAATCATTGGGGGAATACACCGGGTAGGCAACCTTGGACTGCTTCTACAGGCCGAATCTGCCAACCAGGGTTGGACGAGTCACCTTCCCCTTCTCCTCAGACAGAGCTCGCCTGCTGAAGGTCCGCCGAAAGAGATCCGCGTGCAACTCCATCCCGAGGAACGCCTGACAAAGGGTGACGAAGCCAGCAATGTGTAGCACCCCATTCGGATTGACGTGCTGGTGTTCCAACCCCCAGTCGTTGAGGAGCCTGCACAGGAACCAATGCGCAGGGTACCCAAGCCCGCGCTTGTGGAAGGCAAGGAAGGAGACGACCTCTTCAAGCCAAGGCTGCAGGACACTGACCCCCGGCTCAGGAGGCCTCCAGTACGCCACCTCCTTCCTATTTAATGGGGAAGGCTACACGGAATCCCGGCGGATGGGACATAACTGACTGGACGTGGCCTAGTTGGGGCCCACCCACTATCGCGATGAGGGCATGAGAAATAGAGCATCACTACACGCGCATGACCCTCCGCCTTCCCAGGCTAGGTATGTAGAGGCCTACCATTGAAATCTCCATCGGGGAGGGGCTAGCGGCCCCCCTTCCCCGAGCCGATCGGACGCTTAGACATCTGTCGCTGACAGGTAAGAAACAATGGAATGCCACACGAAGGCCATGCCGACCATGTCACGAACGACAGAACCAGATTCCACTTGGACACACCCATTAGAACCTTAACGAGCCCGTCACTTCGGCCATCAAGGTAAGTGGCGTCAGCTCAACCCCTCTGTTTGTGGAAACCGCAGATGGGGCGAGGCACGGAAAGCCGACCGAGGTAATGTTACCAACCCCCTCATTTCCTTTTCATTGAACGAGCATTCATTCATCTCATACATGCATGCATGCATTCATGCATTCACACATTCATCTCATACATACGATCATTGCATTACATTGCTTTGCGTTGCATCACAAAGCAATAAGTTGGCTCACCCAAAATGAGCCGCGATGGACCGAGGTTCGAAGGCCATTTCACGGAGGACTCGAGGCCGCCTCACATTGAACGGAGCTAGGGGAAAAGAAGATGAGCCTCAGTGGCCTTCGCCTGACCCGCTCAGAAGCGAACAGGGTCATCTCGACTTCTCGTTTGATCCTGACCTCAAGCCATGCCCACAAAATCTCCATCGAGGAGAGGCCAGCGAGCCACCTAAGTCGGTTGGATGGCGCGAGCATCTGTTGGGAATTAGGTCAAGGATCAGTGGAATGCTACATGAGGGCTATGCTGACCCCATCATGAACGAGAGACCCGGATTCCACTCGGACATGCTTGTTAGGAGCTCACCGAGCCCGACACTGAAGCCATCGAGGCAAGTGACGTCAGCTCAACCCCTCCAGTTGCAGAAACCGTGGATGGGGTGATGCATGAAAAACACGACCGACCCAAACCGAGCCCAACGGGGCTTGGGGGGTTGGGCCGTCAAAACTTGATTCGGGAATTCGACTGACGATGCAGGTCGCGGTCAAAACACACACTAGCAAGCGCCCCGACTCACAATAAGGACCGACTCATGCCAACCTGTGGAGACACACAAGTCTGCAGCTCCAAAAAAGGGTACAAAAGTGCTCAGCCTCCGACCGACTCCCAGTCGGCCGCAGGCTCGGGGGCTAGACCCACCGAATCCGCTAACGCGAACCCGACGGAAGTTAGACTATCGACAAGTCTCCTCCTCAGGGGCTGGGTGCTAGTGTCCCCTCAGCTTGCCTCGAATTCCAAAAAAGAGTACAAAAGTGCTCAGCCTCCGACCGACTCCCCAGTCGGCCGCAGGCTCAGGGGCTAGACCCACCGGGTCCGCTCGCGCGCACCCCGTGGAAGACAGACTACCGACAAAACCCCTCCTCGGAAGCTAGGCACCTACGCCCACTCAGCGCACCTCCGCGGCCTTTGCCAGACCTCCCCTCGGGGGTTGGGCTCTTGCATATGCTCGGGGGCTGACCCTACTCGGCTACCCTACGCAACGCGGCAAACAAAGGGGAAACCGCCGAAGACCCAACAACAATCCACCTCCACGGCGCAATGGGCACAGGAAACACATATCAAACAAAAGCTTTCATTGAGCTAAAAAACAAAAGCCTTAGGCTTTTATAATATCACGCAAAGCATGCAAACATAGAAGCCCTAGGCTTTTACAATATCACGCAAAGCGCATGTGAACAATCCTGGGACTACTCTACACCTCGGAACAAGAGGCGCTAGACGCCAAAGAAGATAAAAGAACTCATGCAATAAATAGGAAGCTACGCCAAAAGTTCTCTCCTTCCTCTACGACGACCTAGATAAAGAAGAAAAGTTGTCAGAGAGTTCGGAGTACGAGCATGGCATTTCGGCGATGGTGTGAGGTCTACAGTGACCTGGGTAAACTACCTTGAGACCGAAACATCAGAGAAGCTGAAGTGCGAGCAGGGTACTCCGATGACGACGTGCGGTCTTTGGCAGTCGAGGTGGAGAGTGAGGATAAGGAAGCCATGCTTCCCTTCCTCCCTCAGCAACGCCCTCGTCCTCCCATCCAGCCTCAGGGACAAGTTCCGACTGGGGCGCACGGTGCCTTCTCCATATGAGAATTCTTCTAGCATCATGGCCTCTTTACATGCCTGAAGAGGCTTCAAGGGAAAGGAACACCTTGCGCCTATTACGAGAAATCTTCTGGCATCATGAGGAGTGGCCAAAGCCGCCCCTAGTGAAGAGCAAGAGCCTCAAGCCTACCAGCGCTACAACTCGAGCCATGAGCACTCCAGATGCAAAGGCAGTCCTATTTATAGCCAGGCTGCTAGCCACCATCCAGGAGTGCCACAGTACGTGCCCGTGACCGCGCAATAAAGGCGCCTAGAATCGAGGCGACGGTACAAACGACTGCGTAATAAAGGCACCTGGAATCGAGGTGAAGGTATAGGGGCACGAGGCGACAGCACGGTATCCGCATGGACCTTATCCTTATCTTCAAGGATACAGGGCCGGTCCCCACACGTGGCCTATCCCTCTTGTAATAAGACAAAAACAAATATCACTCTCATGTGTTCCCCCTGACGAAGCACATATCTACCGACCGAAATGCGACAGCCCCTTCAAGGTTTCAACAAGCCCTAAAGGGGCTTGGGGGCTCCTGACGAGTCCGTAGACCCGGGGTCCCTAATGGGCTCACCTTCCTGCAACAACTAGCCCAACAAGAGGCGCAGTGACGATATGTGCCTGGGCCGGCCCAACAACACTACGCTAGGCCAGAGCCTTGATCCGGCCACCGACCGGTGCCTCTGACTATGAGGCTTGGTCGGCGCCCCGACCAGGCGAGTTCCCCCGACCGGGGATGTGCCGTACTGACCACTCTGCTCCCCCTAACCGGCACGGTCAGGACCGACCGGGACAACCGACCGAGGATGCCTGCTCGGTGTGGGCCCGGGGAGCATGTGGAATGGATAAGGGAAAGGTCTCAGGTCAACCACGTATGAGGGGCCGTACCGCACCACGCCCTGCGCATGCCCCGCACACTGTCGCTGCCCGAGCACTATGCAACCTACCCGCCACAGCGGAGTGGTCTGACGAGATGAACAAGGATGGAGGAACGGCTGCCATACTGAACTCGACGACGTGGGCACCGACAAAACTAGGTGGCACCCGCACACCCTCCCTCTCTCTCTGACTTGTAAGGCCATCCCCTCGGACTATAAAAGGGGATGGGCCCTCCAGCTCTGAACACAGATCAGAGGATAGCAGAAACCCTCTGACTCTCTTCCAACACTTAGCGCATGTTCGAGCACCTGTCATGCTCCTCCACTCGTACCAGAGCACGACTGGGGCTCGAACACCCCCCTCTCATTCCTCACTTGTTTGTACCCCCACTGCAAACTTCGAGCACCTGGGCTTAGGAATATAGTCGACTGACTGACCCCAACTGGACGTAGGGCCTGTTGCTCGAGCCAGTATAAATCCTATGTCATTGAGTGCTAGGCCACATCCAATCTAACGCACAACAAAATTACTAATATTTACTAGTCGGCCAGATTTCACACTGACAGTATCATTAAAAAAATGACTTACTATACAAAAGAGTTCATTTCTTTAGAATTATTTCTTGCTGGTAGCCCCGTGTGATCCAAAGATGTTGGTAGTTTGTTTGGGACATCTTTTATATAATAGATTTATTTGTATATTATGGGTATTTGATATCATAAATAATAAGTTTGTTTTTATTATATTTTTTTAACCCGTGCGGGTTGCACGGGTACCTCAACTAGTATTTGACTAGGATCGTACCCGTGCATTGCTACGGGGAAAACAAATTTCATCTATAAGTATAAAATATTATCGTGTGAAATATTTACTTTGAAATGCCCCTAATATGAAACAAAAAATGACTTTGCAATGAGTAATAATATAAGCATAAGTACGCTTGGATGCTCTTTATCTCAACTTGCAAAAGAATAATCATGTGACCAATTCCCAAACAATATATGGCAGTTAATCACATTTACATCATATTCGTTTCTAGCAAGCTCTAACAGCGACTTACAACCTTCAACATTGGATTCAGTAGGACAATAATCATGTGAAACAAGTACCAATATAGGTCATCCAAAGGCCACCCCCATCTATCCTATTTCTTTGCCTCTGATGCGCCAAAGATAATGTTTCACAATGCCCGGTAATCTTATCCTCCAGGCATTCGCTTCATGCGCCAAAAGATCGATGAAGAAGTTGCGCTGCATCGTAATAGCATCTTGTACATAAGATGAGTGCTTACTTCAAGTTTAGCTCTCGTATGATGGGATATATTGTATATTGTAAAATCATAAAGGAATGTACAACAAAGTATGTTTACTCACGGTATCGATGTGCATGTTTCGAGGACTATCCCACCATGCCATGTACTGCAGAATAAGTCATCCATCTAAAAATTTGTGGTACGATAAATCGTCAACTATATAAATATACAAACATATATTTTAAGAAATAAAGGATATTGACACTCTAAAATGCCGGTGTGTCAGAGCTGGTCTTACCCATCAGTGTCTTCCGCAATCCTTTTCGCGCGTTCAAATTCCCATTTGTGAACATTCTCCCATGAATCAGGTGGTGTGTCAGAGCTGATCTTACCCATCAGTGTCTTCCGCAATCCCTTTCGCGCGTTCAAATTCCCATTTGTGAACATTCTCCCATGAATCAGGTTTAAGCTGTCTATATGTGACCTGAAATTTTAGGCGAAACTCTACGATTTGTATCGCATAATATTTATATGGCACATCCGTGGTATATTTTTGAATGGGTATAGTATCAATCACAATAAGTTTCTTCCGCTTAATGTTGAGTACATAAATCAGGTAGGTATTGACGTACTTGCATGGTAAGAGAAACTGCAAAGCACTCGGTATTAGGACCACAAAAGATATGTAATGAACAAATAACAACATGAAAAGAACTTACATATTCGCAACCTAGTATGTCATATTTTACTATTTCCCATCCACCAATCACATCACTCAACTTTTTACCACTACGATGTGTATGATATTTTTCATGACGTGTTAACTCCAACATTTTCTGAAGCGGAATGATATATAGCCATGATCAGTATCACTTATCAATTTTATGTATAATAAATATAAATAGACAATGGATGCAATATATTCCATCACCGAGAGGGTGCTGTTCACCAAGCGCAAAGTTTGGCGCCGCTGCCTCTTCTCTGATCCCCTGCTGCACTGTGTATCCTTGATTTGGGTAGTTATCCTCAGCTTGTGCGTAGCCGACAAAATGACTTAGGGGGTGTTTGGATCCTGGAGCTAAAGTTTAGTCCGTGTCACATCGGATATTCGGATGCTAATTAGGAGGACTAAACATGAGCTAATTACAAAACTAATTGCAGAACCCCTAGACTAAATCGCGAGACGAATCTATTAAGCCTCATTAATCCATCATTAGCGAATGTTTACTGTAGCACCGTATTGTCAAATCATGGACTAATTAGGCTTAATAGATTCATCTCACGATTTAGCCTAGGGGTTGTGAAATTGATTTTGTAATTAGCCTATGTTTAATACTCCTAATTAGTGTCCAAACATTTGATGTGGCAGGAGCTAAAATTTAGCCGGAGATCAAACACCCCCTTAGTAGATAATGCTGTACAGTGAAGCACTAAGTTGCTGCCGCACCACCAGGCCACCATTTATGTGCACGAGGAGTACACAGGGCCTTGATTCTGAGCCGATGCTGTGCAGCGCTCTGGTCGCCGAGCTGTTTCTGTTTCTTATTTCACCATGTCTAAAGTTCAGTACCTGTCACATCGAATGTTTGGATACTAATTAGGAGTATTAAACATAAACTATTTACAAAATCCATTGCACAGATAGAGTCTAATTCGCGAGACGAATCTATTAAGCCTAATTAGTTCATGATTTGACAATGTGCTGCTACAGTAAACATGTGCTAATCGTGGATTAATTAGGCTCAATAGATTCATCTCACGAATTAGTATAGGGGTTCTGCAATTAGTTTTATAATTAGCTCATGTTTAGTCCTTCTAATTAGCATCCGAATATCCAATATGACACTCCTAAAGTTTAGCACCTCGTATCCAAACACCCTCTTATTCCTGCTGAAGTGATGATTACTGCTTGCAGAGGCAGTTTATTGTCTCATCTATGTGCCCTCCAACTTCTTGCGCTGTACTGAGGATTACACACTATTGTTCATTCGGGTTTGGTAATTGGATGGCTAAAAAATGCCAGTCAATCACACCAAAATATGTTTGTAGCTATGTTTCTGTCATACAAATTTAGCTGGCATGTTCATATATTCATACAAATTTCTGCGCCGAAAGCTTCACCTCGTCCAGGAGGTTACATAAGTTGTTAGGTCTCCCATGTCCCAATGGACTATGATATTTGGATCTTTTTGGTGGCGCCATTTTCAATTAAGGAAACATAGTGAGCTTACAACACTATGAGTAATCACCATGGCACAAAGGAAGCAAGAATGCCCTGTGTCAAGTAGTCTAAAGGAGTTTTAAAACATGATATCCCTGGAACTGTCATTGTCATGCCATCCAGCACAAATACAATCTATTTTGCAGAGAAATAGACAGCTGCCAAAAGACTTGAGAAGTGAAAATTAAGCTGGCTACTCATACATGGTTGTAATGGATACCAGGCATATGTTCACTCAGGCGCTGAGAAGAAAATGTTCAGGCCCAGGGTCTAAAACTGGCAAATTAATCAATTACAGGGATCTGTCTACAATATCAACATAGCAATGACACAACCAATTCACCTTACACCCACTATATAGTATCTGAAGGTGAACATACATCGAGATTAATTTTTATACTATGCAATGCCCGACAATATCTGAAACAAATGGCCTACCATCACAAGTACAAAAATTGAAGGTTTAGTGGGATAAATGAAACCAGATTCTATTTCCTGATAGTCTTATCATTTCTTCTATAAAACATCCTCCATATTAAATTAACTAAAAAGAAATAGGCCTACAAGGAAAATGCATACGAGCTTCTATTTTCTGTAAGTCTATCTACTTTTCTCCCTTAAACATCTCATGTAGAAAAAGAACAGATAAGCCTACAAGAACAATCTCTGCTACTGTCAACAAGAACATCTCATAGTAGCTTGTGTGGATGCAAATTTCCCATGCAGTGACATCATGTGACAAAATTAAGCAATCACTTTTACCTAAACGCTTGACTTGATAATTAGCAGCTTGTGTGGATGTAAATTATCCATGTAGAGTATGACAAAGCATTTAAATTACCTAGCAAGAGCAAGAAACATGGAATTGATGAGTTAAGTATTTTAAAAAAATTAAATGAAAAGTGTAAGACACGCACGAATAATCATTATATTACCTTGCCTATGGTGTTAGAATCTCCTTGTATACAATATTCTTCGTATACGTGCCATCTATTGTTGGTACCCTTTTCTTCTTCTCTGATCTACCTTTTTGTTCCTTGTCATTTTGACTACCCTGGCCGTTCACTTTCTTATTAGTATTTTTCTTTTCCTTCTTTTTAGTCTGTTCCTCCTCTGCCTCTGAGTTAGGTGGCAGGGCGAGGATCTTGATATTCGTTCTGGTTGTGGCTCTAGACATAGCAACATACAACTAACCATGAGAGAACATAGGGGCAGGCAGGTACACACCCACATTTGGTATTGTTTGGCCCTGATAGCCTCGTCATTGATTAAACCAGTGTCTCCATCTTTAAAAGATCATAAAAATAAAGCACCTTCTGAAACATTCATATTTTTCAAAAACAACAAAAGTGTGTAGGCACCTGATTCACTTGTCCCTACATAAAGTCTGTCTTTATTTTCTCCCAAATCTCCCCTATGGAGCCGGCCATCATTTTCAACTGCCTCCATGTGTACACTGTCATCTACGTAAACTCCTGAGTGTCAATTTCTTGTCATGAAAAAATAAGGATGCAAAAGTGGAGTGAAACGAAAAACACAATAGTTACTTGGTGATGGTTTGGAATGTGCTGAATGGCACCTTGTTCACGTTTTCTCCTCATACACCTATCACGGCGTGTCTTGTTATATTCACTCCTCTTCTCATCAGACATTGTTGCCACTAGAAATCTCTTACGTTCTTTATCACGTTTCTTAGGATCTACATGATGTGGGGTTTGCGTACCTTCATCATATTGGAATGACATAATGAGTGACCATAGTACATCATGAACCAAATGTCCAACTGTATCCTCACCTTGGATTGTTGTGTTTGTGAGTTCTGAAAAAGCTACCCTAGACCGACTTGACCCAGATGGTTCCATCAAAGCGATAGTCCCTGCACAAGCCAAAGGATAGGCAAAACCGGAGAAGATTAGGTGTAACAACCCTGGTCAAATCTTTCAAGTTAATCTTAATCCGAGTCCCTGATCCCCCTATCTCAGCTCCCCCGAGCTCAAGTGCTCAACCTCCGTTCCTAAGTCCCGACCCCTGAAAACCCAACCAGGACCACAGTTTCCTTCTAAGTCTCCACGATAGTGACCCCTTTCAATCTTGGGCAGAGGAGAAACCGAGACTGACGGGTGGACCCGCAAATCTTTTTCTTAGATCTCCCGAGGCAAACGCACTCGAGCGGCCTGCATCGCTTCAGCGCTCTCCCGCCGCGTGGCTCAATTCCTCCGACCCCCGCAGCTCCACCTAGTCGCTGGCCGCGACCGGTTGGATTCCCGCGCCTTCTTCCCCAATCGCAGTGGAAGCCCCTCTGCAACCTTTCTGCAGCGCCCCGTCTCGCTCGCGCCCTCGCCGGCCGCGCCTTGGTGCTCCGACGCCGCTGTGGCAGAACTTTGCCGCCTGCTGTATCAGACCACCTCGCGGCTCGCGCCCATCATCACCTCGCCGGATCCCCTGCTGCAAGGCCCGAGGCCTTCCGGCTTTTCCACCGCCTCTCCATAGTCGCGCCGCCCCGGACTGCGCTACGCGACGATTCCTCCGTCGCCAACCCCGACCCCGGCCGCGACAGCTCCTTTTTCCGCCTTGTTAGAGATGCGCCCCAGCAAACCGCTGCTTCGCGCTCGCCCGCGCAGCCGCAGCGCCTGTCTCATCACCTGTGCAACTTCGCTTATAACGCCGTTCCCCCTGTCACACCCATCAGATCCGCCGCACGACGACGCCCGCCTCCGCCAAACCGCAACCACCGGCAAAACCGCGCCTGCGCCGCCCTGTCTCCAGTGCCCAATGGCCGAAGGCATCATCTCCGAAATCCTGTTCCAGCACCCATCGCTGCTCAATCGCCGCCATGGCAGCGCACTCCATTCTTTTCTTCCCGGTCTTCATGCTGCTCCAACCCTTTCTCTCCCGCGCAGCTATAAAAGAGAATGCCCGAGTCCTACCGGAGTTTCCCTTCGTCCTTGTTGCCTCGCCGCCTTGTTTCACCTATTTTGTGCTTGAGCGTCGCCACCTAAGTTCCTGAGGAACTCTCCTCTCCGCTCAACACCCGCCTTTCCCAATCCTCCCAGCTGCTTGCTCCTCCGCGCTGTGCTAAAGCTTGCTTGTTGTCCACAAGAAGCACAGCCGCCGCCGGAGCACCGCCGGACATTGCCGCCGCCCAAGCCTTAGCACCTTTCATAGCTCCGCCTGAGCCGTTCTTTCCGACCCCAAGACGTCACTAGTAGGCCTAAAGGTAAACTGCCGACCCTGTCTTTTCGCCCGACCCCTTTTCCATCTCGCCCGACCCTATCTGTTCGCCCGACCCCTTTTCCGTCTCACCTGAACCTGTCTGTTAGCCGACCCCTTTTTCCGCCTCGCCCGAGGACTCGGCTGTATCCTTTTTCCTTGACCCGAGGGTATATGTGTAAAAATCGGGGACTTCTCTGCGTTAAGTCTGAGGACCCCCAGCACAACTATTCCTCTAGTTTAGGGGTCAGATCATAAGTTTACCCCATCCGACCCTTTGATCTTGCTCTCCACCAACTAAAGTAACCTCTCCCCACCTTTTCTGTAGCCTTGCTACCAGTATCCGAGCTTTAACTGCAAGTGTTGTTGAAATTAACCGTCTAAAACACTAACTCCTGCATTTGCATTCGTGTAGAGCTAAACCTCGCTGACGGCGTCTACGAGCTACACCCGGTGCCAGAAGACGGAGCTGTAGCTGAGCTGCCAGTCCCAGAAGCTGAAGCCGCCCCAGCAGAAGACCAGTTCTCCTCCCCTCCGCTTGAAGGCAAGCCCCGGAGCATGAGCCCAACTTTCTAAACTTACACATGCCTTCCTTGTTTGTATGTGCATTTAAGTACAGGAGTTGTTTGAAACCATAGATGCATGACTTACTTCCCTTGATCTGAACACTAGCCTGAGGAGTCCGAGTAGTTGCATTGTTTAATAGGACTCGGTAAAAGTCGAGTGATTTCCTATCACTCGCGAGTTCTAGGAGTTGGTTGTTCTCCTCCTGGTTACAACTATAAGGACGATGGACGGGGCAGGGCCTGGTGAACTCTTTTGGTGGTCGGTGGATTGCCCTGTCTGTCTATATGAAGTTGCTAAGGTCGAAAAGTGTTGGTGTTCATGATCAAGTGTTTGAAAGTACTAATCTCATACCTAGTATGGGATGGGGAAGCCTAGTACCTGATTGAACTAGGGCGTGGCTTATACCCCTGTTGTCCCTGGAATGAGGTTTCCATGGTGCATCATGTGGGTGCAAGTGCGGTCACAGTACGGTAGAGGCCGGGACTGTGGAGCATTGCATACCAAGGGAAGTTTGGACCTGACACGTGCCTAGGAATTGATGGGGACGGCCGACACAGGAAGCGACCCTTGTGGTGCGCAGATGTCGTGAGATTAGGTTCTCCATGCATGGTTAAGAAACTCGAATCGATTCGTCTGCCTCTCACAGTTTGAGATTGCTTGATTGCTATGCTACACTGAGTAAAGATGGAACATGATGATGCTATGAACCCGATGCTTGTTCTATACTTTGTTGTTGAAAACTATGTTTGTTTAGCCTAAGTCGCCATGTAGACTGGTTAATGCACTTAGAATCTGAGCTAAAACTTGAAAGCAAGGACCCACTGTAGTTGCTGTTGGCAAACAAAACCCCTCAGCCAAAGAGCCTTGCATGTCTAGAAGTGGTGGAGTAGTTTACCACCGGTCGGTTAAGTCTTGTTGAGCTTAGAAGCTCAGCCTTGTTTGTGGCTTTTCTTTTCAGGTGAAGTCGCCGCTCCTGAGCTTGTTCATGTTGGCACTTGGCCGCCCCAGCTCCCTCCGGGTTGGATGGTCGAGTGGGATCCCTCCTCGGACGGCTAGGAAAGGGATCACTGATGTCTTGGCTGGCCTCACCAAGGACGTCCGACCCCTACGAGTAGCTTCCGCTTGTTTTACCCTTTGTTGTTTTCTTCAGAACTTGTTAAAACTCTGATTTGCAACCAAGTGTGTGTCAACTTGTTAATCTTTTGGTGGACCGGTTGTATTCTCTGGAACCGCTCACCTTCGTGTGAGTTTGCTAACTCGATCCTGTTAAGTGGTCAAATCGGATGAAATCCGACGGCACTTCGTGTTAACTTGACTAAGGCATGAGTGTCACGTGTTAGGCGACTTAACCGTGCCTTAATCAGGCTAATCCGAGGTGGATCCGCCACATTAGGCTTTCTCGAAAGGGGGTTTAAAAATGATGTTTTCATAAATTGATGTTTACACTAACATTCAAGAAAGGGTACAAAGGGAATGAAAGAATTGAGCTGTACAAGGGGAAGAGATAAGTATTTATATGTCCTCTTATCAGTCATACATATGGCTAAGTTCATATTAGGTATGCTAAGTTAAAAGTAAGTCACTCAGAAAAATAATAGAATAGGGCATAATATGGGACGCGGCAAGCCTCTGTAACATCTAAATACAACAGTCTGAAATTGAATAAAAGAACAAGATAATTATAAATGTCTAAATAACCTTTTCTGTTTCAGCTGACCTCTCTAGGAGTCTGCACAACTGATAAATGAAACTATCCATGGTGCACTTTGTTCAGTTTGCTTATATGAAGCCAACCAAGGAGATGGGAAACAATGTCAGTTGTCAATGGTTGCAGATCACAAGTACATCCTAACAATGGTTGTAGATCACAAGTACCCCCTGTCAAACAAAAAAGGTTAGACATATAGCATTGGATGGAAAAGGTTAGTATATATAAGCCATAATCCTGAGAACTAATCACCAAAGATACAAATGTCTGAATGGGAAGCCACCTACATTTACATGCATTTCAGAGCCCCAAATCAGCTCCGGGACCTAGCCTCATATGTATGTGTCCCCTGTTATTTAATGTGACCAGCTCCCACCTTGGCTGAGATTTCTTTAAGATTTCTTCTTGATTTTCCTGCAAAGCACATACTGACGTGAGATTACTTCTTGATTTTCATGTTGATTAGTAGATGGGTTGCGCATCTCTGGAAAACAATTTGCTGGCGGAATGGATTTTAGGGAATCAAGATGATTGCCTAAATGCTGTTGGCTCCCTGGTGTCTTGAGAACAAAAATAGAAAAATAACCTGCTATGTGAGTGCCCATAAGTTGCAGATGTTAATTGAAGCAAAAGTATTGATAATATTCACATGACACTACCTAAAACTCCTAGAATTAGACCGCAAGAATTAGATGACTCAATCTGCAGCATCATCTCATATTACATTCTATCTAGGTCTGATATGATCTAATTACCATTGGAATCACTAAAAAAACAAGTGACCAGCCATCTGTCAAGCAATTTCACAATACTCATAATGGAGAACAGGAGAATAAATGATGGACTATGTTGCCAATCAAGCAAATCCACTAATCATTATCCTCCTCTATGCAATTGAACCACCAGATCCGCCTCAATAAGGATGCATAAAAATGGATTGTCACAGAGATGTGCAGATGGGCGGAAGAGGTTACCATTTTCGTAGGGGTGAGCTTGGCGGTGGCGCGGTTGGCACAGAAGTAGCCAGAGGCGTTCGTCTACCAGCGGGCCGTGGAGGGGAGACTGGGGGGCGTCGTGGAGAGATTTTCGTAGGGGTGAGCTTGGTGGTGGCGCGGCTGGTACAGAAGTAGCCAGAGGCGTCCGTCTACCAGCGAGTTTTGGAGGGGAGACTAGGGGGGGCATGGAGAGAAGGCCGGGAAGGGGGGGGGGCGCTGGTGCGGAGGGGCAACCAGGCAGGGGGTGCGCCGACGGTATGCGCTTGGAGGAGGCACGGTTGGGCGGTGGACGGAGGAGGAGCGGTCCGGGCGTATCAATTAGGCGCCCGGAGGCGGCTTGGTTGGGCGGTGCACGGAGGCGACGCAGATGGAGTCACCGGGCTCCTCCGCCGTGGATCCGGCATGGCGGCGCACGAAGGCAGTGTGGATGGAATCCTCGGGTGGAGGAGAGCGAGGAGGAGGGTGGGCGGTGGGGTGGCGCAGGGTGAGCGAGGAGCGGAGGAGGGCGAGCCGCGGGGGCGGCGCGCGAGGAGAGGAGGAGGGCGAGCAGCGGCGGCGACGAAGGATGCGCGAGGAGAGGAGGCAGAGGGACGGCTCGGAGGAAAGCTGCTGGATCGGACGGAAGGAGACCCTCAGGCACGAGAGGAGAGGAGGTAGAGGGACGGCTCGGAGGAAAGCCGCGGGATCGGACGGAAGGAGAGCCTTAGAGCAAGGGCTACGGAGCGGAGCGGAAAGAGACCTAGAAAAAAAAGTCCCATTTTCAATTTTTTTAAGTAGTAGAGAAATAAATGTCGGTTGATTGTGTCCATGGACAAGTAGACATAGACGGCCTGTTCGCTTCAGCTTATTTAGCCGGCTTATCAGCCACCAAACAGTGTTTTCCTCTCACAACAAATCAGCCGTTTCAGCTTTTCAGCCGGCTTATAAGCTGAAGCGAATAGGTTCAGAATTGTTTCACCCTGTATGGCAATTTATTACTTATATATGTTGGTTGGGATGTAGGAGGGTTCCATTCCAAATATACAAAGCATATGCTAAACTAGGAGATGACTATTGAACAAGGCAAGTGAAAAAATATATGAAAAACAATTTTAAAGATAAAAGGAAAGTAATACATGATTAGAGGATCTTACGGAATTACCGGCGACCAAAGCAATATCTTTTGGATGTTAGAGCAACTCCAAGAGTATCCTAAAAAATTCTTCCCCAAAACTATATATTGGCGGTTCTCCCAAAAAAAATTTCCCCCAAAAACATATCACTCCACAGCAGATCGCTAATAAATAGCCCCCAATATTTCAAACACGGGCCACGTCATCGTATTGGGCCCATCGGAAGGGACGCGCGGGCATGCGGGAATCAGGATTGGGGGAGGAACACCAACGCTAAAATGTACGCGGTGGCAGGCTGTTTTTTAGCGTCGCTAAAAAATTGGGGAAGGTTTAGGTGGATTGTTGGAGTTCATTTTTTCTCTCTTTTTTTCTAAAAAAGGTATTGGGGTAAGATTAGCAGTCTCTTGGAGTTGCTCTTACACAACCACAGCCGCGAAATAAATATCAGTTGTTGATAATTTAGAGATCTTGATTGTTGAAATAGTTTGTTCAATTTGCTGACAGTTCTATTGTTGTTGTGACCTAGTCCATCAGAATTGACGAACACGGAGCTACTGTAGAAAATATGAACGACACATTTTCGATATAACGAACTCAAATCTCGTGAAAATAATGTGGAAAAAAGTGTAGTTTGTGCCGATTTAGCCCCGTTTGGTTTCACGACTAAGGTTTAGTCCCTTTCACATCGAATATTAAATATAAACTAATTATGAAACCAATTGCATGGATGGAGGCTAATTCACGAGACGAATCTATTAAGTCTAATTAGTCCATGATTTGGCAATGTGATGCTACAATAAACATGTGCTAATCATGAATTAATTACGTTTAATAGATTCGTCTCGCGAATTAACCTCCATCTATATAATTAATTTTATAATTAACTCATATTTAATTCTAATAATAAGCTCGAAGATCCTTAGCCGTGAACGGGTACGTCGACAAAAATTATTTTCACAAAACCCAACGCCGACCTGGCAAAGCACAGCAGATTCGAAATTCGAAATCTGTCACAAGAACCGAGGCCAAAATCTCCCTCCACTCCTGTCAAAAAAAAAAGAAAAAAAAGAAAAATCTCCCTCCACCGGCCACCGCCCTCTCCCTTCCCCTTTTCACCGAGCAGTAATATTTTCGTTCGACTCGTGTCACCTCCGAAAATCTCTCCTCTCCGACTGGCTTGCGAAGGAAGGAGCCAAGGAGGGAGGCCGAGAGGGATCATCTGCGGTTGAGTGAAGAAGAAACATTCTATTTCCAACGCTTTTCGCCTCCCCCCACTTTCCCCACAAACAAAAACCCCTCCCCTGCCGCCGCCTCCCTCCCCCACCCCTACTGAGATCACCTTTTCCACCACGCACGCCCTAAAAATATTTTCAAAACCTAGGCCATTCCCGGCGACCGCGGTACCGCCGGCCGTTCGCTTCCCTCGCGCCGCCTAATCCTCCGCCCGCCACCGCACCGCCCCTCTCGCGCCCGAGTGGGGCGGAGATCCGCGCCGGGCTTGGGCTGGTCTCTTCGTTCGCTGGTGAGTAACCCGTGGTTTTGCTGTTGTTCCGTTCCTTGGGCTTGGGTTGGTTCCTTGTTGCTTTTGCTGCTGTTCTTCTTCCTCTTGGGCCGCGCGAGGGATCGTGGTCGGTTGGCGCCGTGGGGCTTCGTCGTTTGACTCGGGACTGCGGGCGCGGTTTGCTTTGCAAGGATTTTTTTTTTTTTTTTTGGGGGGGGGGGGCGGCTGGTTGAACCAAGCAAGTGTGAAGCCCCCGAGTCAAAGCGCGCAGCGCTAGTTTTTTTTTTTTTTTTTTTTTTGCGTCGGTTGGGTTCGCTGTGATTTTCTGCGGTGGAGTGATTCCGTGGCTACCTTGTTCTACAATGATAGGATCACAGCACATTAACAAGGTACTGTGTCTAATCACCGCACATTAGCATCATTGTTATTGAGAATTATGCTAATGTGCTGTGATTAGACACAGTACTTCTTGAAGGCATGCCATTTGCTCTAATGCAGTAATGCCGTTCTGCACTTTTGGCCAGTATAGTTTCTAGGTTGCTTTTATATTTGGCATTGAAGTTAATCAAATGGGAATATGATTTAATTCATCTTGGTAACAGGTGTTTTTGTTTCAGTATGTTAAATCCAGCAGTAAACAGGGTCATGGTTCATTCAACATTTCAGTGAAACCTACATTTGGGTTAATTTCTGTTATCAACATACCCTTTTACTGTTATTTTTATTATTTGGCACCTGTGCAAATCAGCATTCTTGTTTTGCTTATCCATTTGTTTTACTTTCGTATTGTATTTTTGTTTTTCAGTAAAATAGTTCATGTATGCAAAGATGGAATCAGATATGTTTCTGTACAAGTAAATGGTATAATGATACTATGTATGAATCAGGATGGAATATTGCCGGATGACAAGTTGAAAAATATGGAATCTGTTCAAACAAATGGACAGCTAGGAGATGATGATATAATAATTATTGACTCTCAAAGTGATGAAAATAAAGTTGGAGCTAAAAGTAGCATAAGAGAAGATCTCTTTAAGGAGCATAAGGAGCCTGTATGCAAAACAATGGACAATGATGTGAATGAAGAAACATCCATTACTGATGACGATTCAGAGGCTGACTCATTCGAATTCTTTGTCCACGAATCAGATAATGAACAAGCTTTAGGATCTGAGAAAGACACCGAGGTGTGTGAATCTAATAAACTCTTTCAATTATACGGTGACCTACTTAAGTTTTGTGAAGTTCTGTTGGTATTAATGAGATCAGATATTTTCAATAAAAGTAAGAATATTATGTAATTAGTACTCCTTGAGAAAATATTGCAACTGACATGGAATTTTTGGAACTCTTATTAGCCATTGTTATGTTATTTTATTGTTTTTGCTATGCTGTTCTATATCATCTATACCTTTTTATGTTTGTCAGACTTCCTATCAACTACAATGCAGTTTCTCTTAGAAGTTAAAATTTTGATGGATTGAAATTTAGCAGTTTTTATTTCAAGTTAAACAGTATTTGTCAACTCTTTTTTCTTCTTCCAAATTTGATTATCTTAACAGGTACCTCTAACTGAGGAAGAAGTTGAAGAATTGGTTTGTGAATTTCTTGAAGTTGAGAGCAAAGTAATCATTTCTGGTTTTATGCATATTTTTCTTTTACTTATTTTTCTTTCATTTCACTGATTGCGTTTCTGGTGACTCTTAGGCAGCTCAAGCGCAAGAGTCACTTGAAAAGGAGTCATTGGACAAAATTGAAACTGAAGTAAGATTGGAGTTATCTGAGAGGCTTCAAGGAGAAGAGGTTTTAAACATGTTCATGTTTATTGTGTAATTTGTAATCCTTAATTGTTTATCTTTCTATACACTGATACATTTCTTTAATTTAACTAGTTAGAATCAGCTGTCTCAACTGAGATGGAGCAATTCCAGGTGCAATGGGAAAATGAACTTGATAATCTGGAGACCCGTAGTTCTATTCTGCTGGTAATCTTTTCCTTAAATAGGATATTGTTTGGCATGTCCATGTTACATTATTACTTACTGCCATCTGTATGCGCTATCCTATATAGACGCATTTCCTGAAATCTTGTGCTGTATAAATGCATATGAACATTTAATGCTGAACCAATTGACCTATCTTTCTATGTATAATAATGGCCTTGCATTTCTGGTACCTGTGGAGTTATTTTGTAGAATTCTGTTGGAGGACTTGGCTTGGTACCCACAAATAAAATGTCAGCCTTTTTTTTTTAATGGTTCTGTGTTACACTATAAGGCTAGTTTTATTAAATTGATGCATTTTTTTACTCCCATGTTGATTGGTATGTGCTTTTTATTTCTGTTGGCAAATGAATTTTAAAAGACCCACGTTATGCATTCGACTAAAGATAAATTTGCATTTTTTTTTTGTAATGCAGGAGCAACTTGATGCTGCTGGAATTGAACTTCCCAGACTCTATAAGTCAATTGAAAGTCAAGTTCCAAATGTTTGTGAAACTGAAGCATGGAAGAGCAGGGCCCATTGGGCTGGTTCTAAAGTGCCTGAAGAAGCTAACCAATCCATTAAAAAGGCTGATGAATACCTCCAGTCTTGCAGACCTGTAAGGAGGTAATATTGGGGCTAAAATTTGGTTGTTTCTGTGTTTATGTTACGAATCTCAGCTTTCCCTTACCTACTTCAATCAGAAAACATGGGAGGTTGCTGGAGGAAGGTGCTAGTGGCTTTCTTGCCGGAAAAATTCCTGTTGGGGATGGTGATTCTATTCAGTGTCATGAGAGAAGTTGGAGCTCATTCAATGAACTTATTAAATCTAAGGAGAGTGCTGAAAATACTTTTGGTAGCAGTAACTGGGCATCAGTTTATCTTGCAAGTACCCCCCAGGAAGCTGCAGCATTGGGTCTCCAGTTTCCTGGAGTTGACGAGGTGCCCCTTCAACTCATCAGTTTCTTATTTTGTGATGCCACGATTATACTATTTATTAGCTTAATTCATGGAATTCTTGAAATTTATCCTACCCTCTTTCCTTAATTCTAAAATCATGTTCCGTTGAGGTGTTGACTATTATTTGTTAATCTTGAATAATAACAGAGGGAAAAAGCCACCCCTATATGTATATTTAAATAAAGGGGAATAAACCTAGAGCTGAAGCGCCTGGATTGCGAACTAAAGTGCTTTTTTCACACAATGTTGTTAGGATAAAGGGGTTGGAAATACTTGGACAAAGGGCATACAGCTTTTATTTTTTGTAATGAATACTGTCTAGTGTATTGGTAACTCTCATATGTGCAATGCCTACTGATCCTGTTTAACATCGACCAATTTTAGTATTTTGTCTTTAGCTGTATATCGCCATGACGTGTGTGCAGTCATGCTTTTCATCTTTCACAATAATATGTACAGAAAGGGTAGTTATAGTGAAAATAATATTACTGCAAGATAAACAGTGATGAGTTAGTACACTGTACTGTGTTAGTAGACCATTTGAGCTATATTAATTTTAGAAAGAGAAGTACTTGTCAATACAAAATACTGCAGGAGTTAACATTAGTGTTTTCTCTCTCTAACATGACATGTATTTTTTGAATCTGCTCCTCATCTATGGCTCTTCCTTTCTGAATCTTCATTATTATTCTTGCTATTTTGCAGGTGGAGGAAATATCTGAAGTTGACGGTGTTTTTGATGATATAAAAGGTCTAGATGAAGTAGAACTTTCTGAGGAACAGAGAAGGAAATACAGAAAGGTCAGCTGAGACTACTTCTGTAGCTCTACTAATCAATTAAAACTACAGACATGCCACTGGTTTTTTTCTTTAGTGCGCCTATGCTTAATTGCAGCCCATGGACCTATTTCCACTCCTGCCTCTTCACATAATTTCTTATTCCCAGCATATGAATGCCTAGGTATCAAAGTGTGGTCTAATAGTTTCTTCTGTCTCATCCCTGGTTTTCATACTGTTGGCAGCCGTGACAACGTTTTTTGCCACATTGCAGCGACATAAGCAGATTATTTATAAACCTAATTAGCATAATCTATCAGGCCTCAACAAATAATGTAGAAAAAGATAAGAAAGATTTGTTAGCACCTGTATTTACACACTTGTCTAGTTTAAACCATCAATGTCAAGCCGTCTTGTTTGGACTGCCTGACCCACAAAATCGGAGCATATAGCCCCTTCTGGAAGTGCAGTCACCCATGTTATGTTTTCTTACTGGTTGAACTGGCAAATCTGGGCGAGCTTGCTGGTAATGGTAACACCACTACAACCCTGCAGAATCTACTCATACTACTTCTAGTTTAGCTGCTGGGTTTCTAGTAGCACAAGATAGGGTTTTCTTGATATGGGATTCCTTGGTGTGCTTCCCTAATTAATGGGAACCTAAGTTATACCATCGATGTAGGTAAAGGAAGAGGATGATGCAAAAATAATGAATTGCCTGCAGCGTCGTTTGAAAGGGAAAAGGATGAGAGGCACTAAGGTACTTATTTAAAGATATTGTTTTGAGCTCTGTTTTGTGTCTATGTATTTTTTGTAAATTGCATAGATAATTTGTCTGTGATTTATAGGGTAAATGTCTTACATCTAATGCATCCTTTCCTGTTTTGCAGGAGAATTTTGGTTTGGTCTCATCATGCCATGAGAAGCCTCTATCAGAAAATGGTGTTTTGGGTGCTAAAAGTGACCTTCCTTCATCTAAAAAACTCAAAATTGATGAAAACAAACTTTCTATTGAGGAGCTTTTCCAGAAGAGATCGGAAACTGTGATAATAGAAAGTGATGATGAAATGCAGATAGATAGAAAACCAGGGGAAGGTAGCTCAGCTAGAGTTGAAAAGGTGGCTGATATCATTGATCTTGATGACCCATCACAAAGCCCTAAGCTCAGTGATAAAAGTTTGCCTAAAGCTTTCAAATGTACCATTTGCACTGAAATATTGAATGCCTCTGAGGTGCATCGCCACCCAGTACTGGATGTTACTGTTTGCGGACCATGCAGATTTCTTGTGATCGAGAAGAATCGTCTTGAGGTGACTGTTTACCTTCTTTTTATGTAGATAGTTTTGAACCTTAAACAGAATCAGGTTTGACTTCTGATGTCTTGAGCTAGGCATTAATAATTTCTTAGAGATGCTGTTTGCATTTGCGCAGGATCCTGTATCTGGTGGTTATTGCACTTGGTGTGCACAAAGCGAACTACTTCAAAGTTGTAGTTCTTGTAAGCTGCTTTTCTGTAGAAATTGTTTGTTGAAGAATTTAGGTGAAGAATGCTTATCGGAAGCTATAGCCACTGGTTGGCAGTGTTGCTGCTGTGTACCCAGTCAACTGGAAGTTTTAATTTCTGAATGTGACAAGGCCCTCAGTGGTGTTGAATCTTCTGATTCAGAGAGCAGCGACACACATCTTTCTGGACCGGAAACCAATGGTCCTGTTAGGTATGATCTTTTCCCCTAATTTATTTAGTATAACAAAGCTGAGCTCCTGGTCATTCCTTCATCCTGTTATCAGCAAGCGAAGAATGAAGAAAAGGATTAGAAGAATTATGGATGATACAGAACTTGGTGAGGAAACTAAGCGCAAAATTGCAATGGAGAAGGTTTGTGATCTTTCAGTCTCTTATCTTTATTATATATATATTGTTGTCTGAAGCTGTCGCATCTAGGCTGTGACTTTAATATTATTTTGAAGGCAAGGCAAGACCATTTGAAGTCCATGCAAGAGCAATCTGCCGGCAAGTTAAGAAGTGAGAATGTTGGAACTTCCTTTGGAGCCCCATCGGAAGTCTCTTTAAAGGATGCTGGAGATGGGCATATAGTCAACCTTGCCAGAGAGGAAGATGAGGAACCTGTTAGGATTCCAAGCAGCATGTCTTTTAAACTGAAGCCTCATCAGGTCGGCGTGGTCAAAATTTCCTCTCTTGCTTATTCATCACCGTAACTAAATTAGATTAATAGGACTCTGATATGAAAATTGCTATGTTATAATGTGTTTGCATGTTGAAATATTCAAAAGGGAATCCTGAGCAGATGATGACTTAATGAGGGGATTCAACTGTTTGCCAAGTGCTATGCTGTTACTCTTGCACCAACAATGACTATCTGTACAGGGAGCCCATATCTGAATCCGACTGAATTTTATGATATTGCAGGTAGAAGGAATAAGGTTTATGTGGGAAAATGTTATTCAATCTGTTAAAAAGGTGAAATCCGGGGATAAAGGTCTTGGCTGCATTTTGGCGCATAATATGGGCCTTGGGAAAACCTTTCAGGTCTGTGTTGGCTTAGATATAAATTTTCTTAAGTGTTATCCATTTCTTGTATGCTACAACTACATGTTCACATGGCAATCAATTATGTGCTGGAACTAGACCCTGCATTTCAATCAATTTCATTTTTTATACTTGTAATGTTGAGCCTGTTGATTCTTATATTTCTAAAGGTTACTGTTATGGCGACTTTTATTTTGCATACTCATCTTTTTTTGTTTGCACCTTGCAGGTTATTACATTCCTCTACACTGTTATGAAATGTGCTCAATTGGGTTTGCGCACAGCACTTATTGTTACCCCTGTTAATGTTCTTCATAACTGGAGGAAAGAGTTTATCAGGTGGCATCCAGCCGAACTGAAGCCTCTTCGTGTTTTTATGTTGGAAGATGTTGCCAGGTGTCGATAAATTTCTTGTTTTGTTTCTTTTTGTTATACATGCGGCTAAATTGCAAATCTTTTTGTGCCAATATTGCATATGAAACTGCAAGCTGCTCTGGATACGAAAAAGTAGGGGAGAGCTCTTCTGAATGTATGCGCATATATTGAAAATCCATTTTTTATACAAGCTTATCTTGAATTAGAGATGGTGTGGTCTACAAGATGAAGTTTTAACCACTAGCCTATTATTTATAGTTTCACTAAATATTTTCCTTCAGCAGCCCTATATAGGGTGAAGCCAGATTTGGGGGTTTTCTCGGCCCGTGTGGTTGAGGCTTCTTTTTAATGACAATTCCTTGGGGAGGCTGTTCCCCAGGGTTGAGGTTTTTTTCCCTACACCTTGTCCAAAACAATTATGTTTAGTTAGGAAATAAGATAAGATACACAAGTCCTAAACAATACATGTTGTCAAAACAGTTACCATGAGTAGTGCAACTCTATTCTTCTTAATATAATGATGCGCAGTTCTCCTGTGTGTTCGAGAAAAAAAGTAGTGCAACTCAACTATAAACATTCTATGAAAGCTGCTTCAGTCCTGCTAAAACTTAGGCAACCTGCTGTAGCTCTACCTGACAAATTGGTTTATATTCTAATTAGAATTGCAAGTCCTTGATTAGGCTCTTGTGTTTGAACAATTTTTGGTATATTGGAAATCTTGGGACTCGAAGGTTGTTGGACATGTTATATACACTTAATTCTTGTATTTGATTCCTTTTGATCTATGAATTCAATAGTGGCATTCCCAGGATCTCATTCTGATTGCCTTTCTTGAATCTGGGGGCAACTGTCAAAGAAAAGAAAGCTCATCTAAGTTTTGGTTAAATGTTCTTTTATTTTATTGGCATGTTTCTTTAACCTTCTTCAAGTAGTGTGATGTTCTAACAATCTTACTGGGTCCAATGTTTCGATGAATACTAGCACGATTATGGATCAAGCCTAATGGCCAACTAATTTTTTTTATTTCATTGCATGATCGCATTATTTACGTATGGTGCCCCCCCCCCCCCCCAAAAAAAAAAAAAAACGCACTCTGGCTAAATGGGAATATGGTTTTATTATTTTTGTGAATTTTGTGATGTGATGGTTCCTATAATAAATCTTTATCTGACCCTTTTTTTTGCAGGGTGAAAAGACCAGATTTACTAACCAAATGGCGAGTAAAAGGCGGAGTGCTTCTCATTGGTTATTCATCATTTAGGAGCTTATCCCTTGGAAAGCATGTGAAGGACAAAAATGTCGCAAATGAAATTACTTATGCTTTGCAGGTGACATTCTATGTTTCTTGCTGTTGTTTTATTATTGTTTCAAGCTTCTATGTTGCTGTAAGATGGCTTTTTGTGGTTATGCACTGTGGTTTCAAATAACGTCATGCTTTTATGGTAATATGGCATGCATTATGATATAGTATGATTTCTCCCAACTTTATTACATGTTAGCTGTGGGTTTTTGACACTGTTCACTGTACTACTAGTGTGGGCCAGACATTCTTGTATGTGATGAAGCACATATGATAAAGAATAGGAGGGCTGACATTACACAGGCTCTGAAACAAGTAAGGACACAGAGAAGAATTGCGTTAACTGGATCTCCGTTGCAGAATAATTTGATGGAATATTATTGTGTAAGGAGCAGCGCATCCCTACTGTTTCGTTTGCTTAATTGTCCAATTACTGAAATTACCATGGTGTTAATATTAATTGTTTGCCAATGAATTTTGGTTTAATCATGTGCGTAGATGGTTGATTTTGTTAGGGAAGGCTTTCTTGGGAGTAGCCATGAATTCCGAAACAGGTAATTGAACACTCTACTATATGTACACCGTAATTTTATTGAAATTTGAAATAATAAGTCCTGTTTTATCAGGTTCCAGAACCCCATTGAAAATGGGCAGCACACAAATTCAACATCAGATGATGTAAAGATCATGAACCAACGATCGCACATTTTGTTTGAACAACTGAAAGGTTTTGTCCAGCGGATGAGCATGAATGTTGTGAAGAATGATCTACCACCTAAGAAGGTTTTTGTTATTACTGTAAAGCTATCTCAGCTGCAAAGGAAGCTATACAGAAGATTCTTGGATGTTCATGGTTTCTCAAGTAGTGGTTACTCAGAAAAATCTCACAGTTCCTTCTTTGCCAAGTACCAAACATTAGCCCAGGTATGATGACCCTGCAATCCTGCATCTTTGTGCTGTTTCTTGGATAAAAACAAGTTGGGATTGCTGTCTAGCAGTTTTCACTTGAGTGGAGGTGTAGCAAGATCATTGCCTGTGCTTTATAGTTTCCTTAAGGTATCAATCTTTACCAAGTACAATTGATCTCGTGATTGTAGATGAGTAGGAGGAGATATGAGTAATTCTTTTTAGAAAGAAGAGTTTTATTTTGGCACTAATGCCATACCATATTAATGTTTATTTGTATATCAAATTAATCTCAACCATTATAATTTGGATCCACTGTAACCAAATGTTGGAGATACAGGGAAACCGAGACTAAAAGTGGTTTTTGAAGGATGGCGCTCGTCCTCTCCCCTCCCCCTCCCCTTACCCTTCCCCTCCCCGGCGCACCTTCCCCCCACACCAGCCCCACGCCGGCATCCACTTCGGGCCCGGTGGCCACCTCCTCGGCTGTGGTTCCGCCCCGCCCAGCCTGCTCTTCATCCCTGGCGTTGGGGTCCATCCCATGTTCCTCTCCATGTTCCCTACTGGAGCCTTTCCGAGTGACGGTGGGTCGCTCCAAGGCCCAGCAGTGGAACGACGACTCGCCTCCCTCGGCTGCATCCTCTTCTCCTCTCTCCTTCAAGGAGGCGTTGCTGGCGGGTGTCGCTGCATTGGCTAGGTGGGCTCCTCCCAGCTAGGCAGTATCATCTGAGTCCCTGCGTGGAATCTCCTCACCACGAAATTGTGCTGCGGCCAGAGGATCGCGTGAGCAAGGGCGGCGGCAGGTCCTTGGATGCGGATGGCTGGTGCTATGCGGAGGGGTGGCGCGATCGACTTGAACGTCGCTGTCAGGAGCACCCGCTTCGGCAGCTAGTCCTGGCGGACCTTCGGGGGCGGTGCTTTAACTGTTTCTCCTAACATCATCGGTCGGCTAGCTGCTGGTCCCCCCCCCCTCCCCCCCGCACACACACACACAAGGCTAACCCCTGCTCGCTTGGTCCGGTGGTCACGGTGGCCCAGAAGACGATCATGCGCCACCTCGGATTTGGAGATGGGGAGGTGATCGATCAAGCGGCCCAAGACAATTACAGTAAGCTGTTCAAGCCTATGGTCCCTGAATCTCATATCGCTACCATGGCTGTCATTTTTGGCTGGTCTGTTGAGGAAGGAGAGCAAGTGCGTTCTGCAGATGTGCTGGCTATCCTGTGATTTGGTTTGGTTAATTTGGGTCGGTAACTTATTTGGTCAAAATGAATCCTTCATCTATCTTAATCTGGAATGTGCGGGGGCTCAATCAGCGGGATCGAAGGAACTCGGTCAGGGATGCCATTCTTTCTAGTAATGCTGATATCATTTGTCTCCAAGAAACCAAGGTTGCTGATATGTCTCAACGGTTGTTTCTCTCTGTGTTCGGGTCAGATTTTGACAAATTTATAGCTCTGCCGGCATCTGGTACTAGGGGAGGGGTCCTGATTGCTTGGAAGGGTAGCTCGTGTCAGGCTATTGCCACTATTTATTCAGTTTTAGTTTTGTTCTCTGAACAAGAAGGGTGCAATTGGTGGTTCACTGGAGTTTATGGGCCACAAGGGGATGATGAGGAAGTGCTGTTCCTGCAGGAACTTCACTCCGTCCGTGCTCTGTGTAATGGTCCTTGGCTTGTGGTGGGTGATTTTAGTCTCATTTATCAAGCTGAAGACAAAAATAATACGAATTTGAATAGGGCAATGATGGGCAGGTTCCGGCGATTCCTGGATGATGCTGAGGTCAAGGAGATACCTTTACACGGCCAGAAGTATACATGGTCAAATGAGACAATCCCCACTCTTGTCAGGCTGGGACCAGACTTTTAGCTGTGTGGATTGGGAGGCCATCTTTCCTGATTCAGTGTTGCAAAGTACAACTTCAGGGGTCTCTGATCATTGCCCCCTCATTCTTGGTTTGAAAGTCAGCACTGGTGGTAAACGACGCTTCCATTTTGAAAGTTTCTGGACCAAAATTCCGGGCTTTTTGGATGCTGTTAAACAGAATTGGGAGGCTCCTGTACAATCGAATTGTGCAGTTGTGCGCCTTTTTCTTGCAGCGGCTGAGTAAAGGGCTGCAGCGATGGGGACAGCGGAAAATGGGGAACATCAAACAACAACTTGAGATGGCTAAAGAGATTCTGCACCGTTTGGAAATTGAGAGGGACACCAGGGAGCTCTCTGCAGGAGAGGATTGGCTGCGCAAGAAGCTAAAGCTCCATTGCCTTGGATTGGCATCTCTAGAGTGCACCATTGCTCGGTTGCGTTTTAGGATCTTGTACCTACAGGAGGGTGATGCTAATACCTCTTTCTTCCACAAACAAGCCTGTTTCAGGAAAAAGAAAAATTTCATACCAAAATTACAGGTGGGTGATCCGATAGTTGTCTCACAGGAGGATAAACAAGAAGCAGCGCTGAATTTTTATGAAAATCTCATTGGGATAGCAGAGGAGAGGGATTTTACTATTGACCTTGCTGAAATTTGTATCCAGGAGCATGAACTCTCTTCCTTGGATGCCCCTTTCACGGAGGAGGAAGTCTGGGCAACCATCAGAGACATGCCCTCAGACAAATCCCCTGGACCAGACGGCTTTACGGGTCGTTTTTATAAATCTTGCTGGAATATTATCATAGGGGATCTACTGATGGCACTGGATGCCATTTACAGGGGTCATGTGTTCAAATTTAGGCTCCTCAATACTGCTTTCATTACTCTCCTGCCTAAGAAACCAGATGCTATTCAAATAAAGGATTTCAGACCTATAAGCTTGATTCACAGCTTCGCAAAGTTGGTGACCAAGGTCTTGGCAAATCGGCTGGCCCCTGTGCTATCATCCCTGATCTCTACAAATCAGAGTGCTTTTGTGAGAGGGCGAAATATCCACGACAATTTTCTATTTGTTCAGCAGATGGTAAAATCCCTGCACAAGAAAAAGGAGGCTCATCTCCTTCTCAAGCTAGATATTTCAAAAGCTTTCGATTCTGTCTCATGGTCCTTTTTATTGGAAGTTTTGCGACAAGTGGGATTTGGACAGCGGTGGTGTAATCTCATATGCCTGATCCTGTCCACATCTTCCACACAAGTGTTGGTAAACGGTGAGCCAGGGATGAATATTCTACATTGACGTGGGCTTCGGCAAGGGGATCCTCTTTCCCCAATGTTATTCATTTTGGTGATGGATGTCCTGAACTCTCTGGTCGAGTATGCGACTAGAGAACAGATGCTGCACCCTTTGGCCATTCTGCAAGCCCGACATCGGGTTTCTTTTTATGCAGATGATGCTGTGATTTTCCTGAGGCCTTTTAGTTTGGACTTGCAAGTAATCAGACAGCTTCTTGATTCATTTGGGCATGCTTCTGGCCTTCAAACTAACCTGGCTAAGAGTTCAGTTTCACCAATCCATTGTTCTGAGGCTGAGAAATCCCTCACGGCAGACCTGGTGTCCTGCCCTGTCAAAGATTTCCCCTGTACTTATCTGGGACTCGCACTCATGATTGCTAAGCCCACCAAGGATGTTCTGCTGCCTTTAGTGGATAAGGTGGCAGACTATCTCCCTGGGTGGAAGGCTTCCCTGATGAATAGAGCAGGGAGACTGGTTATGGTTCGAGTGGTCTTGACAGCCCCTCCCATATATTCTTTAATTGCAATGGATCTTCCAAAGTGGGTTCTCAAAGCAATCGATAAAAGGAGACAGGGTTTTGGTTGGAAGGGGCAAGAAAAGGGAAATGGAGGCAGTTGCCTAGTTTCTTGGGAAAGAGTGCAGTGACCTCTGGAATATGGAGGACTTGGGATACATAACCTGGAAATTCTTGGCTGGGCCTTGAGGATTCGCTGGCTTTGGGCACAAAAAACTGATTCTTCAAGACCCTGGGTTGGCCTTCCAATACAGGTACCAAAAAGTGCCGAAGCCTTATTCCAAGTTGCAGTGGACGCTATTGTTGGTAATGGGGAAAGTATTCTTTTCTGGACTGATAGATGGATGGATGGCTACACTTTGGCTGAGCTTGCTCCTAACTTATTCAGGACTGTTCCAAAGCGGACAGCAAAGAGGAGGACCGTTGCCCAGGCACTCCAAAGCAGAACTTGGGTGGGAGACATTAAAGGCGTGCTTTCAGTGCCAGTTCTCTTGGAGTACCTGCAAATTTGGGATATTATGGATGGAATTGTCTTACAGGATAGCGAGCTGGATCAGTTTAAATGGAAGCTAACCCAGTCAGGTTCATATAGCAGTAAATCCGCATACGCTGCCTACTTTATAGGAACCACCAGGATTGGCCCTTGGTGACGGATTTGGAAAAGCTGGGCACCTCCATGGTGCAAATTCTTTATTTGGCTGGTTTTTCACAACCGTTGTTGGACGGCTGATCGCCTCGCAAAGAGGGGTTTGGCTCACCCGGCGGCTTGCCCTTTCTGTGATCAAGCTGAGGAGACTATACAACACATTTTGGTAGGATGTGTCTTCACTTGACAGGTTTGGGTCATGATCCTTCAGTGCCTGGGTCTGATGGTTTTGGCGCCTGGGCCTGCTGATGTCAGATTCTTTGGTTGGTGGAGGAAAGCCATCACGTCTGTGCCTAAGGAGAGGCTCAAGGGTCTCAACTCGTTGATAATCCTGGTGGCCTGGGAGGTTCGGAAACATCGCAATGCATGTGTTTTTGAAAATGCAAGACCAAATATTCAGGAGGTGCTTCAGGCCATTAGCACAGAGAGTAGCTATTGGTGTATGGCTGGGGCCTCTAAGCTTCAGGAGCTATTGGCCAGGTCGTTGACCCAGAGAGCATAAGCTCTGGTGTCTGGTCGTTTTTCTCTATGTTCGTGCCGCGCCTGTTCTGTAGTGGCATGGGGTGTGTGGGTGTGTTGGTTCTTTGTACTCGGGTTGGGTCCCTCCTGGACTCGTGTATACCTTTTTTCTACCTTAAATGAAATGGCACGCAGCTCTCTTGCGTAGTTTGTGAAAAAAAAATGTTGGAGATATTTTACTTTTCTATAATTAACATGATAATTTCTAGCTCTTGAGGTCAAATGTGGAGGTTCCTTTTTCTTCACCACTTACTAAGATATGAACACCATCTTGAAATTTAGGTATGGAATCATCCAGGGCTCCTCCAGATGTCTAAAGAACAGAGAGGAACTTTGCGTCATGAGGATGCTGTTGAGAATTTTATGATGGATGAGAGTTCAAGTGATGATAATACTGAAAATTACTTTCCTAATGGAGGTAATTGTTTATGTCCAGAGATGGGTAAATCTGCAGAGTGTACTTTGTGTTATTATCGGAAGCCAATGATATTTACACCTGCTCTAAACTTTATTATTTTTACAGAGAAGCAGAAGGATAGAGCTGACCAGCAGTCCAAAAAAAGCAACTTTGTGAATGAGGTACTATATCAAGTGCAAAATATTTGAAACTTCCATTATATAGTAAGGAACTTCATCAAATATTTTCTATCAATTGTCTCTAACTGTGTACCAGACATCTTTCTGGTTAACTGGTTTCTATGTATGTGCTGTAATGGATGATTAATAATTTAATCCAAACTCAGTCTGCCAATAAACCAGTGACCCGTACTTCTGTGGTGGAATAATCCTCATGACACATTAAGTATTTGGTTCTGATTATGCTTTTTAACTTGTCATTTTTATTGCAGGAAAGTAACTGGTGGGAGGAACTTCTAGATGAGAATACTTACATGGAGGCAGATTACAGTGGCAAAATGATTTTGCTCCTTGATATCCTGTCAAAAAGTTCTGAATTGGGCGACAAGGTATTGGTGTTTAGCCAGAGCTTGACTACCCTGGATTTAGTGGAGTTTTATCTGTCAAAATTGCAAATTAAAGGAAAAGAAGGCAAACATTGGAAGCGGGGGAAGGATTGGTATAGGTATGCTTCCACAGTTGATTTTCTTTGGTACACAAGAACATTGCTGTTGCTGGTGTGGCAGTTTCACAAGTATCTGTTTTCTTTTGGTTCTTATACTTTGTGTCATTCTCATGAGATAAACTGTTTATAACCTACTACTTCAACAAGATCCTGGACATAATGCTTTGTGTGCAACCACTTCCACGGCCTTCCCATAGTATGATGTCTGTTCCTGTAAACTCAAAAATTAGGCCTCAGGGAAGAAGCCCTGGTGGGAACTGGACCTTGAGTCTGGAAAGTGGTGTTTCTTTGCGATTCATGTGGGAATGAAACCATTGTGAAACCTGAAAAATCTTCAATTTGATTAGTTCCAGGATACCCATTATCACTTTGGTGCCATCTGCTTTGTTTTTGAACTATTAATCTGCCATTATTGGCAGAAACAGGGCTTCAAGTAGGGACTAGGAAATCTGCAGTCATGCCCTACTCCTTCAACCCAAAGCATCTATATTTTTATCTTAGTTCTCGCTATTCTGGTGTGCTGGTCAGTAACTAAATATAGCTCTTATGATTCCAGGCTCTGTCATATTCTTTTTTCCTATGGGAAACTGTCATGTTTCTCTTTGGAATATTCTGTAGTGCTAGCATGACAGTATAGTCTTCTAATGTAAAGCAGTCATCACAAAGACTTGGATACCATCATTGTTGATACCTATTTCTGTAAAGACTATTGTTATTCTTGGCATGCATTTTTACTAGAGTTGCTTATCATCATTATTATTGTGTGATCTTGCAAATATTATATATCCATCTCATGCTGAACAGGCTTGATGGGAGCACTCCATCTTCTGATCGGCAGAATCTTGTGGAGATGTTTAACGACCCTGAAAATGCAAGAGTGAAATGCACGTTGATATCAACTCGTGCTGGATCTCTGGGCATTAACCTTCATGCTGCAAATCGTGTGGTTCTTTTGGATGGATCCTGGAATCCAACACACGATCTGCAAGCCATTTATCGAGTTTGGAGGCAAGAACTTGTCACCTGAGTTGCTCATTAGTTGCACCTACATGCGATTATTTATTTATTCAGTGGGAATATTATTTTCAGGTATGGCCAGACCAAACCTGTATATGCTTACCGCCTAATGGCACATCGAACAATGGAAGAGAAAATATATAAGCGACAGGTACGTTTGTATTTTTTCTTCTGGTCTGGAGTTATCAGTTTGAATTATCTGCGTTATTCTCTTGTACCTGGTAGCTAAAGGTCCATCCTTGTTTGAAAAATTACTCATCTTAAACGAGTAGGTGACGAAGGAAGGCCTCGCAGCAAGGGTGGTGGACAGACAGCAAGTTTCAAGAACCATCTCCAAAGAAGAGATGTTGCATCTTTTTGAATTTGGTGAAGAGGAATTAATGGAACAGAATGAGAACGGTTCTACCATGACTGAGAAGCCATTCACTTCCAACACCAGTGGAACTTCTGAACCTGTACCTGTCGACAGACTCATGCTGAACCTACTCAGTGAACAAACTGGGTAAGGCGCATCCTATTACTTTCCTCATGAATACAACTTGATGAGTACCATGCTATAGGTGCATAAATTCTAGGATTTTAGTTTATTAACTAATCAGACATGTCTCATCTGTTTATTTCCTCGCTCTTTATTGCCTCCCAGTTTATATGTCAAATATGAATCTTGACTATGTTACTGTGTTAATCAGCTGCTTGTTGGGTAACATCTGTTTGGAATTTACAGGTGGATTGCTGGTTACCATGAACATGAAGCTCTCCTCCAAGAAAATGAAGAGGAAAGGCTTACAAAGGAGGAACAAGACATGGCCTTGTCAGAGTGGGAGGCTTTGAGGAAAGGTGTACGTGATCCCGAGAGAAAATCAAACATGACTGCGGTTCCAGCAGATCCCAACGTTGTGCGGTCAGTCAAGGCTGCTTCAAGAAGCCGGCAACCGCAGCAACCTAAGGTTAACTCCAACAACCAAAAGAAGTGCAACAACTTAACCCACATGCTAACTCTAAGAAGCGAGGGCACGAAAGCAGGGTGCACAATAACCTGTAATGAATGTGGCCAGGAGATTTGTTGGGAGACTCTAAATAGAGACAGAACGAGATGATGCTGGACGGCCCTGGTCTACGTGGCATTTCAGCAACATATTCTTTTGGTTCTTTTGTAAATGCTAACTTCGGGTAGTGCGTATACATTGCGTATGCAGGAGTCCTATTGTATAGAAAAAAGTAGAGGACGAGAAATTAGCTTTTGTGGTCCACAAGGTAGACCGCGTCACTTACAAATGAACTTTCACATGATTGGTGAAACATAGTTTTGGCAACATACCGTTGTGGACTTAACTTTCATTCTTAATTCATTCTCCACTTATGTTCAGCACTCTTCACTATTAACTGAGCGGTGGTGTCTGTCTGCATAATTAGAATTTTTTATGGCATTCATTTATTATATTTTTTTCTGCTCGCTCAATGCTGACCTGATTGGTGTTGAATCCTAAATTGTTTTCTTGAAGGGTGATGCTGTGAAATCTTGAGTTCCCTCACCCGTGCAATTTACGCTGGATGCCTGGATACGTAATCTTGATGTGAGATCTTCCATATGCTACATAGTTCGGTAACTTCGTTTGCTCTGTAGGGCAATTTATTTCCATATAAGTTTATATCTATACCATCAATCCTACTCCCTATCCATTTAGGGGGTGTTTGGGAGGAGGGGGCTAAATTTTAACCCCCGTCACATCGAATATTTGGAGACTAATTAGAAGTATTAAATCTAGACTAATTACAAAACTAATTACACAACCTCTAGGCTAAATCGCGAGACGAATCTATTAAGCCTAATTAGTCCATGGTTTGGCAATGTGGTGCTACAGTAACCATTCACTAATGATGGATTAATTAGGCTTAATAGATTCGTCTCACGATTTAGCTTAGGGGTTCCGCAATTAGTTTTGTAATTAGCTTATGTTTAGTCCCCCTAATTAGTATCCGAATATCCAGTGTGACACGGCTAAAGTTTAACCCCCTCCTCCCAAACACCCCAACTCTTCCATCCATACCGTCACGCTGCTCATATTCTTACACTGCTATCATCAGTCCATCGATTATTTTATTTAACCCTTTTAAAACTATTTGTTTAAAAATAAATTATGCCCATCTATATTTTAAAACCAGGTTTTTTTGTCACGCCAAACCTTTTGGCGCAACTAATACTTCAATCATGCCATATGGTTTGGTGTGGCCAAATTACCACAATAGCACATTTGCTGGGCATGAAGTGGGATGAGTCGCTAAGGGGGTGTTTGGCTCCTCTAGGCTAAATTTTAGCCCTGTCACATCGGATGCTTGACACTAATTAGGAGTATTAAATATAGACTATTTACAAAACTAATTGCACAACCCCTGGGCTAAATCACGAGATAAATCTATTAAGCCTAATTAATCCATGATTTGATAATGTGGTGCTACAGTAACCATTCGTTAATAATAAATTAATTAGGCTTAATTGATTCGTCTTGTGATTTAATCTAGGGGTTCTACAATTAATTTTATAATTAACTTATATTTAATTCTTCTAATTAACATCCGAATATCCGATATGCCCGGTAGCTGGATCGAAGGACCCGTGACCGTAGTCACGCCACAGCGCTCGGCGCAACCGAGCCACGCTGCTGGCGCAGCAAAAGCTAGCACGGGCGCCGAGACTTGGGGCTGCTGCCTGTTCTCCGTCTTCTCTGGCACGGGCACCGAGGCTTGGAGCTGCTGCGGTGCTGCATGCTCTCCGTTTCTCTCTCCGCAGGCCTCTCTTTTCTTGCCTCTCTTTTCTTTCCATGGTGCATGCATGGTGTTGTGGGTTGCCTCATTTTTTAGCAGCCTCCTACCACATTGTATCTACACAAGGAAAGCATATACTTCTGCGCAACCATCTATATCATTTATCTATATCATTTTAAAGTTGATTCTTTTTCCCATAACTATGTGCATTTGTGATATTAAACGCTTTTATATTTTTAGTTGCGCCAATTCTAAGATCTCTGACTAAAATCCCTCATCTCATAACGTTGAATTTGGTTGGACACATGGACATGCAAATCTGGGCAAGTTAAACATATTTCTATTTTTTTTGCACGGATCATATAAGAAAAAATACACTATACATACAAAGGCACGTATAATTAGAAAATACACGGCAAACAAGCAGACCCTATATGTTAACGTTGATTCCCGACGCCTCACACACTTGATCACCTTGTCTGCAAATACCGGCCAAAGATCCCAGTGGTTTGCCCTTAGTCTCGGTAGGCTAGTTACGGTGTCCTCTAACAAAAAAGTTAGAGCAGAGAATAAAAACAGAAAATGAAAAAGATAAAAAATAATTGTATTTGATGGATTGTGGATCATCCAATCGGCCTTGGTCCCATATAATTAAGGCCTGTGTACGTACACAGCCGTTTAGCCCATCTAAACGTCGTTTACGTACTACACAATGTTTAGCCATATCCATTTAATAACCCGTTTAGTCTATTTAATAGCCGTTGAACCAGTTTAATTAGCCGTTTAGTCCGAATAAAGAGATGGTACGTGACTGACATTGATTAGACCTAAATGTGCTTGTGGTGCCAGTTTTAACTATCGACACCCTAATTGGAAAATACATTTTGTTATTTTTGTGAAAAGAGTTAACTGTCCAATGCGTCACACCAGTCACTATTAGTACTTCTTTCTATAAGAAAGAAAAAGGTTTTAATTGATACGTTAGTACGATCAGTTCCTATAAGAAAATGATGCACACGTACGATGCATGTACTCCAGTTGAGAGAGAGAGAGAAAGAAGAGAGAGAGGCCGTGCATGCATGCTACGCCTGCATCACGCGGAGAGAGAAGATGGAGAGCAGGACCGAGCCGGTAAAAATTGAGATCCTGTGCCAAACTTTAAAATGAGATCTACCTTCCTAAAAAATAAGACTATAAATAAGATATATTAGTCATTACCCATCAAAATTGATTAAAATATTAAAAATTAACTAGACCTGATTAGTGGAGACTCGATCGATCACAATTCAAAAAGTGTTAAATCCGACACGTTCCAGACTTCTAGATCGCCAGAGCGGTTCCCCTCAGCCTGCGCCAGCACCTTAATGTCGCTGGGGCTACGCAATTGACCGAAAACCGAAAAGCAAGTCGGCGCAATCAACTAGGGCTGCGCCTGACGCCTTTTATAGCTCTGTACGGCTGAACCGCCACGCGGGCCTGACGCGGTGATGGGCGTGACACCTTGTTCGCTCGTCACCTCGATCCCGGTGCCTTTTCAAGGGCTGAAGCCTGAAGGGCGCATGCGCACGCTAGACGCGGTGAGGCGGTCACGCCTAAGGGCGGAAGGATCAAAAGCCTGTTGAGTGCTGACGGATGGGCTGAATCATGGATGGATCACGGATGGAGGACGGCCAGTCTGGTGGGCCCCTAAAACTTGGAGGCCCTGTGCGATCGCACCCACCGCCTGCACTCCCCTGGGTTCAGCCCTGATGGAGAGCACAGCAGCTTCGAAGCCTCGGTGTCCGTGCCAAAGCAGGTAGCAGCCGCAAGTCTCGATGCCCGTGCCAGCTTTGGCTGCGCTGGCAGTCTCGGTCGCGCCAAGTGATGTGGCGTGACGCCATTGCAGGTAGCGCGACTCATCCCACTTAATGTCCGCACACATGCTGCTATTGCAATTTGATCACGCCAAATCATGTGGCGTGATTAAAGTGTCTAAAAGTTTGGTGTAACTGGAAGGCTAATTTTTGAAAATACAGGTTAGCGTAGGTTATCTTTAAAAAATTAGTTTTGAAAGGTTTAAAATAGAAAAAAATCCAGTCCATCTCTTCTTAAAGACAAGTCCAATTTGCCCACCTGATCTTGTCTGGAGTGAAAAAAAAAACTAGGAATAATACCTCTCTCGACTCTCAAAACTGGCCAAATTAACCCTCCCTCATCTTCATTTCCTACAACCGCCGCTGTGGAGGGCTGGAGGCGTTCTAGATCTGCCGTCCTTCCTAACCACCTAGGCCCCCGCAACCATGTCCCATGCATACCCCATAGATGAGTTCACCGTGCATAGGCGCCGGAGACGCATATACCAGAGACAAAGAAGGTGATAAATCACATAATGCTCTGTTCTACAGCGGAGCTGGGGCGGGTCGTCGCGACTTGGATTCCTGATGAGGCTGCAACATTGTGCAAATGGAAGAGAAGCAGCGTCGCATAGAGGTCACGCCGGCGGCCACCACCTCCAAGCAAACCCTCCCGTCGACAGATACCTCCCCCAAAGAAACACCTTCCGCCGACAGGCACCACCGCCAATCCCTCACCTCCACTTCCATTGTCTCCCTCCACCTCGCCAGTGCGCCCCATCCATAACGGCCATCTCCAAACCAAACCCTTTACCTCGCCGGATACGGAAGCTGAAGAGGAGCTTGACCTCCTTTACTTCTCTGGCACTGAAGAAGACAGCCCCTGTCCGCGTCGTGCAAGCCACCGGACATTGAAGACGAGCAAGGAACAAGACCTGGAAAACATTGAAGTCATACGCCAAGATTCCTGCGACAGGAACGACAAAAGCGACACAGCAAAGGCAGCGACTCGCCGGATTCCTTCGCTGGTGATCAAACCGGCCGACCACAGGGTCTCCTACCGAGAGGCGCTCGTGAGGCACTGAGGCCCAAGGACATTCAAGCCCCGCTTCCCGCAGGACCCGTCACTTCGCGGGAATCAGCCTTGGCTCCATGAGGAGCGCAGAAAGCCCCGCCTCATGAAACCAGCGGTCTGGAGCAGGTTTGGACCACCCAGATGCGCCCATGTCGATTCCTCGCCTCGAGCCCCGCCCCAAGCTGCACGCTGGTTCTCTTTGCTCAGAGCAAAAGTTGGCAATAGATGCTTCAACTGCTTCCCGCTGGATCATCGCATTGGCGAGTGCCGGGACCCCCATCGGTGTCTCAGACCTTGTTTCCCAATTTGGGAGCGGCAAAATTATTATTTTGCCATAAATGCGCAACTGTAGCGTTTCGTTCGCATTTGTGAATTATTATCCAAATATTGACTAATTAGGCTCAAAAGATTCGTCTCGCAAAGTACAACAAAACTGTGCAATTAGTTTTTGATTTCGTCTACATTTAGTACTCCATACATGTACCGCAAGTTTGATATGATGGGGAATCTTCTTTTTGCATAGTGTCAAAGTTGGGAGTTTGGAGGGACTAAACATGGCCTCATTTGCTCCCGTTCTGGCCACAAAGCAAGGCGCTGTCGCGCCGCTGCAAACCACCAACGCCATCCTCCCTTCGCCACCGCTCCCGCCAATTTTCCCCAAAACCTCCCTTCCACTGCCTTGGCCGCCGCCGCAGCTGCTACCGCTAGAGCTCCAGCAACCGCCACCGCAACCGCAAGACATCCTTTCCGCCCTCCACGCACCAACCCAAACCAAGGTGACAAGTGCCGGGTGTCTGTTCCACTGTCGCCACGATCCAGGAAGAAAATGGCGTTCCCGGCGCTGATGGAGCGCGGGGACCCTGAGTTCGTGCCGGGCGCTGCACATTGGAGACCGGAACATGTCACCGTGTGTGTTCCTCGTTCTGCGGCGGTGCGGGAGGATGAGCGCATACTCTCCTTAACCGCGCTCATCGCGGTTCCGGTGAACAGCCGCGCCAACCTCACCGTCGAAGACGTGCTACGGGATGTGCTTCACCAACTTGGCATCCCGGAGCAGGACATGGGAGTCAAGCGCCTCTCCACAGCGATGTTCATGCTCCACTTCTCCACGCCAGAGCGCCGAACAGCAACCCTTCGGCTTGGAGGCCTCTACTCTGGCCAAACTGCCCTTCATCTCCTGCCTTGGACTCGACAGGTCAGTGCCTCTGCGGACAAGCTCATGTATAGAGCGAGGGTTTGCATAGAGGGGATCCCAGAGCATGCTTAGCAATTAGAGACGATAGCAAAGTTGTTTAATGCACCATCATTCATAGAAACTATTGGCAATGAGCATGAGAATGAGCAAGAACAAGCATGTATGTGTGTTTGGATTTGGACAGCCAACCCTGATGGATTAGCCACTACTGTTTCCATGCAAATTGCCGAGCCAATTACTTAGGGGGTGTATGTTTCTTTAGTCCCTCCTAAAATTTCTGTCACATCGAATATTTAGATACTAATTAGGAGTATTAAATATAGACTAATTACAAAACCAATTGCACAGATGAAGACTAATTTGCAAGACAAATCTATTAAGCCTAATTAGTTCATGATTTGATAATGTGATGCTACATTAAACATGTGCTAATGATGGATTAATTAGGCTTAATAGATTCGTCTCGTGAATTAGCCTCCATCTGTATAATTAGTTTTATAATTTGCTCATATTTAGTCCTCCTAATTAGCCTCCGAATATTCGATGTGACATGAATTTTAGGAGGTCCTAAACATCCAAACACCCCCTTATCCTGAGGAATATTATTGGCAAATGGGGGATGTGGAGCTGCCAACTACAAGATGTGCACCGGCTGACATGTTAGAATACCAAGTTACTCTCCACCTAGACAGAGTTCATGATTACTCCCCACTTCCTTCAAGCCCCTCCCATGAGAGTGTGCACCGTGGAATTAGTGGACTCCCTGATGATTTAGAAGAGCAAGAATGGCCGGTAAAACATAGATTTGCTTGGCAATATGGTGTGCCTGACAATAGGATTCCTCCTAGGCGTCGTGCTTCAGTACATGATAGAATTGGGGGCAGACGGGACAGATCGCCCACAGGAGGCTCTGGTGGGGGGCGTGGGGAGAACAATGCAGTTCCCCCCTCCAAATCTTCATGATCTTAGGCAGGCTGGAATTAGAGGCTTTAATGGTGCAAGCAGCAGTCAACAACAAGGAAGGAGGAGCTGTCATGGCCGAAGGCGGAATGTGAGTGAAGGAATGTCCTTAAATCCCATAATCAGTAGACAGGAGCAGACAAGGAGCAAATCTCAAACCAAGTTAAATCTTGCTGAGAAGGTTTGGAAACCAATTTCCACACTGAAAGAATCTATTGGCCAAGTTGATGCAAGAGAACCTCATGGGGATACTGTTGATCCAATGCCCGGGGAAGTTTCATCAATGGGAGGAGTTATGACAGAGCACTATTCACCGTCAGATGGGAACAAGCTCTACTATTCATCGTCAGAGTTGCAGGGTGGGGCAAAGACAGCAACCAAGGTGCGCTGTACCAGGCCAATAGGGGTTCAGACAAAAGAAGACAGGAAGTGGGCCCACGATAGGACCGAAAGCAACTTTGAATACTCAAAAACTGACATGGATAGCATAGGGGGCCAGCAAGGGAGGGGCATGGTTATTCACCAATCGGCATTGCATTTTGCCGGGCAGGGAAGAGTCAAAGTGAAGAATACTGAGTAGGTGGGCAAACCTGTTGAGCCACAACTACCTGTAATAGTTTCTTCTGAACCAGAGTTACCTCCCAATGAGAGCCTAAGATATGGTTTCATTCCCCTCTTACGTTGATGGAGAATTCAAAACGGGGCCATCCACGGACCCTATGGCAGACGAGGCTCAGATGACCAATATAGGCTCTGTAACGTGCAAGTGGCCTGGAAGTGACAGCTATGCAATTGCAAAAGAGGATGGGCAAAAAATCTCGCTGCAGGAGAATTTGGTTCACTATGATCCGTCTGAAAACAGAGGGGAAACAGTACATACAAATTTGCAGACCAAGCCAAGCGACAAGATGGTGCAGCAGCAGACCCACACACCTGTTGCATCTTCTGTAATGGAGGGCTCTCAAGACAGAATCACTGTCACCTCTACAGAGGAAGGGCAAAGTTTTGCTAAGCTAAATGACAATGCTGGGAAACTGAACGATGCATCTCCCCATCTAAGATAGAAATCAGTCCGAGAAGAAAAAGGCCTTACAGTCAACAGTGGACTGATGGACAATAGTAACAAGACAAAGGCAAACTTCACTGGCAGGATGGACAGTACCCAAGCAATGTACAAGCCAAAGCAGAAGGTTCAGACCGCAAGTTTTGATTTGCTGCAGCTAGATTTCCATGTTGGTGAAAGAATGCAGACTGTAACTTTGGTAGACCCAATGACAGATGAAGCAAGCACTGGGGGACAGAATGCTTCAGGGAAGCACAAGTGACAAAAACAAGTTTGCCAAGATGGATAAAGAGAACCTCGAATGCCAAAGGAAAACAGATGTTGCAGAGAAGGAGAGCAAGTCAGCAGCAGAAGAATGTAGGCAACACGAAGACAGCATTCATTTTGAATCTGAGCCCGTCAAGGACACTCAAATTCAGGGAGAGGAAGCAGCGTGTGATGCAGCAAAGACCACCCAGACCAAGAAGAACGAAGACAATATTGATAATCAGATCGGCCAGCAGAAATTTATTCTGTCTCAGCATCAGCAGCCTGCAGAAATCGATGAAATTGAAAAAGAAGTTGTTGTCGGACAGGAAATAGTAACCAAAGAAAGTTTTATTCCGGCCTTGAAGCATAACATGACCGTGCCAGTTCCTAAAGCGTTACTGCAGCATCCATTGCCTTCTCAGCCGGCCACAAGGGGGTCAAAGAAAGCAAAAGGCAAGGGAGGGAGAGAGCAGACCACCAATTGCAATGAGTTGCTTATTTCCCACAACAAGGAGGGCTGTCTGACTGAACCTGTCACCCCCAGACCAAAATTGCAGATACAACACCTCCAGGCAAAGAAAACAAGGATGGCCAGAGTGCACCTGAGTCCAAAAGAAAGAGTGAAAGGATTGCCAACAGGCCAAAAACTGCCTTCACAATACAAGAACAAGCTACTCAACTTTTAATGAGGAAATATGGAATCCTGCAGAAAATGAAAGTGCCTACTGAAGAAGAACAAAACAGGTTCACCGTTCAGTTTGTGGAACCTTTGCAAGACAAAGCTGTAGAGGGATTTAGAGTCACGTTTGGTCTCAATGGCATAGAGGGAGGACCCCTCGGAAATGAATGAACTCCAACTCCATCTCGTTGGGAAGAGGGGGGGAGGAAGGAAGGTTTTTTGTGATGTCTTATTGTACCATGTTTGTGTATTGTGTGTCCTGGGTTGTGTGGAGAGTTTACTGGAGGTGTCATTTTGGTTATGTAAAGGTCAGGGAGGTCACTATGGTGGTGTGTTTTGTGAGTACTTGTGTTACTGTCATCAGAAATGGAGGACATTTGGGACAGTCTGTTTCCATGGAATGTATGGACATCTGGGAGGAACTAGGCATCCAGAACTGCTTATGCCTGAGGATTGGAACTGTTGAAGGGTACTGCTTATACAGTCTATCTTCGAATCAGTTCATGGATTGTGTGCTGCAACCAAAACAACCTGGGGCTTCGAGGATACTGCAACAGTGCTATCTGTGTTCTCTGTCAAGAATCATTTCCAGTCTCACCAGAGATTCCTTTTCATTAAATGACTGAACAAAGATGCATAATATTGAACTGGAATGTGAGAGGGCTTAATTCTAAGGCAAGAAGGGAAGTGGTAAGTGGTTTGGTCCAAGAACATTATTGCACAATTGTATGTCTTCAGGAAACAAAGATGGAAAAAATGGAGGAATCAGTGGTCAGAGAAACTCTTGGCTACCAATTCGCAAGACCTTTCAGATATTTGCCGGCACAAGGTACACGAGGAGGCATTTTATTGGCAGTACATGAGGATTATTACAGCATTTCTCAACATCAGCTCAAGACACATACCCTGTCAGTTCAAATACAAGCTTCAACCTCAGCAGTCAACTGGTGGTTTACAGGAGTTTATGGGCCTCAAGAAGACAATGAAAAGCTTCTATTTCTTAATGAAATCAGAATACGCAAGCCCCAAGATTCAGATAATTGGTTACTACTTGGGGACTTCAACATGATCATTAACCCAGAAGATAAAAGTAACAACAATCTCAACAGAAGTATAATGGGAGCATTCAAATCAGCAATTGATGATTTGGAAATGAAAGAGTTGCAATTGAAGGGAAGGAAATTCACTTGGAGCAATAATGAAACAAGCACTAGAATTGATCGAGCTTTCTGTACAGCAGATTGGGAATGCATGCTCCCTAATTGCAGTTTACAGGATGAATCATCCTTGACCTCTTATCACTGTCCTTTGCTCATAATTGCTGAAAACAATCTGAAAAATTACAGGGGTTTCAGATTTGAGTCATTCTGGCCAAAGATAAGGGGCTTCAAAGAACAAGTGTCTGAAGTTTGGAACAAACCTGTTTCCTTGCAAAATCCTTTCCTAAGATTGCACACTAAGATGCAAAGGACAGCCAAAAAATTGAGGGAGTGGGCCAGATCCACAATTGGGAACAATAAACTTCTGATGGCAGCAACCAAGCAACTAATTGGGATATTAGATTTGGTTCAGGAATTCAGGCGACTGTCTGACCAGGAAATAGCACTAAAAAGAGATCTCAAAAACTGAGAATAAGGCAGCAATCAAGAATGATCTTCTTAAAAGTAGGAGATGCACATTCAAAATATTTCTTCCTAAGTGCCAATGGCAGAATCAAGACTTTACAGACTCAGCAGCACTGTGTACAAGCACAAGGAGACAAAGAACATGTCATATTGCAACAATTCTCAGCCATCCTGGGAGAGTCATTAGTGAGAGAAGTGTTGACGCTTTTTTGGGCCAACACACGAACGCACACGACCGTGCGGCGCGCGGAGGGGCTCGCTACAGCACCTCGGTGCAGGCCGGTCTGACCGGTTACAGGGACCGGTCTGATCGGTTGTCGGGCAGGGCGATGGTAGACCTTCGAACGCTCGCTCGGGAAGGATCCCATCGGGGCAGGCGCATGCAGGGTTGCTCTAGGATCGGTAGGCACCTAGAGCGCCTTCAAACGTCATCGAGACGAAGGAAGAACAACAAGTAGTAGATTGGAAAATCTAGGACAAAAGAATAAAGGAAAAGATGCAAAATAGTAGATTGGTTTTTTGTCGATTGGGTTGGATGTCCTCAATCAGCCGAATCCTTTATATTTATAGGGAGGGAAGGTCTTCCCCACGCAGGAGTCGAAACCCTAATACAAATCATGCTAAATTACAACTTCTACTCGGATTACACAGAGCCAGACCGGTCAGACCGGCCTGGGCAACCGGTCTGACCGATCTGCCCGGGTGCAGATCTTGTGAAGGTCGTATCTCCCTCATACGAAGTCCAAATCGGACGTTCTATATATGAATCTTGATCTAACAACGAGATCTACGCAATGGTTGAGTCCAATCTTCATTTGGAGCACTTTGATCCAACCGGTCTGACCGGTGGGGTCAGCCGGTCTAACCTGTTTGCATGGGGTGCTGATCTTTCCCAGGGCATAACTCTGTCATCCGAAGTCCAAATCAGACGTTCCGTATATGCATGCGATCATCTCGACGAGAGCTACGCTATGGTGAAGTACAATTTGCATTTTGGGAACTTTCCCCAAGGCGGTCTGACCGGTTGGGAGACCGGTCTAAACAGGTCTGACCAGATCTACCTAGACCTGCCACTTTTGTGCGTCAACACATGCTCCCCTATTTTCTAGTAAAGCTTGCGTGCCAGAAAATACTCTCCTAGTCCAAAAGTACCTAAGGACGATGATGAACATGGCATCGGCCATATATTTTTTCTAAGGGTGATAATTGTCTCATCAGCCATAAACTTATTCTTGATTCAAGAAACAACTTGCTTTGGCCTCCATACCTGCTTGGTAGCTACTGACCTTGCCGGTATAGCCGTTGCTTGTTGCTCCATTGATTCTTGCTTCCGCATCCGTTGTAACCTCCTTTTTTGAGTGTGAGATAAGCTTGAGGGACACCACCTGGCTGCAGGTATTTTGAGTTTTTCTTGCTATCTTTCTTACCACCTTTAGTAACAAAGGGTGCACTTTTAACCGGATTATTGCTAGCAACAATCGGTCTTTGCAACGAACCACAGTTTGAATGTGCAGGAGAATATGAAGCAATACATGGTTGCATATAAAAACCCTTATGATGAGGTAGATAATAGCAAGAATATGGCCAAGACCATGGCGTAGTCGGCCAAAAAGGTGTATGTAATTCAGTAGCATAGTTTGCATGACATTCACAAGAACAAGACACTTTTGATTTTTACCTTTATTATGCCGACTCCCTTGTTTTTGACCAGATGCTTTCTTCTCATATTTGGCCAACAGATCCTTGAAAGTCGGCTTTGCCTTATTCTTCAGATCTCGCTTGGCTCCAGATTTTTTAGGATGACCGGTTCCCTGACCGGTCAGACCGGTCTGTGCAGAACCGGTAGCCTTGCTTTTGCCTTGCCCCCTGAGCGTAGAAGTCTTTGCTGTGACTTGAGACACCTTTTTCTCAGGCCTTCCTTCACCAATAATCACATTCTTCCCTTTAGCCTTTTCGGCTTGATCCGCCGAATTAGCACTTTGGGATTTGTCAATTCAAGAGTATTCACCGGAAAAGGATTTTGATCAACTTGCATTTCATGAAAAGTCAAATGACCTTCATTAATGGCCGATTGTATTTGCCGGTGAAACACATTACAATCATTAGTTGCATGAGAGAAAGTATTATGGAATTTGTAATGTGCTTTCCTCTTCAACTCTTCTAATGGAGGCATAGTATGAGATATCTTCAGATGCCAATTTTAAGCAATTCATCAAAGACCCTATCGCACTTGGCTACATCAAAAGTAAACTTCATATCTTCTTACCGATTCTTTCCGACCGGCTTGAGAGAAGCACAAGTACCATGTTTATCCTTGTGTGGCAATATAAGTTTAGTAGTTAAAACATCATTGCTCTCATCGTCCGAGGAATCATAACTTAACATATGCATTTTAGGATGATAAGATTTGAGCCGACTATATTTAGTTCGGCTTTCCTGAGCCAAAGTTCTTTGTAAGACTTGGGTAACATTAACAAATTCATGACCTTCCAATTTATCTCTAATATGGGATTGTAATCCATTAAAAGCTAATTCAGGAAGATCCCTTTTGGAGATGACAAGACTATAACAACGGTTTTTTACATCTCTAAACCTTTTGATATAATCAACAACAGGCTCATCAGACTTTTTCCTAACCGATCTTAAGTGACTCAATCTCAACTCATCATCTCTACTATAAAAGTGATCATGAAATTTTTGTTCTAATTGTTCCCAAGTATGAATAGAATTAATAGGTAATGAAGCAAACCACGAAAAAGCGGTTCCGGTTAAAGATAAAGAAAATAACCGCACTTTTAGTTCTTCTATGGAACCAACTTCTCCTAATTGAGCAAGATATTGACTAATATGCTGCCAAGTAGTTTTGCCATCATCCCCGCTAAACTTCACAAATTCATGACAATGCCAACCAGAAGGATAAGGAGCCAAATCAAAGTTCAAAGGATACGGCTTTTGTTAGGTACGGGTTTTATGCTTCACCTCTATTCCATAATCTTCCTTCATTTTCTTAGCAAGATTGGCACCGACAGACCGCTTCGCCTGACAAGGTCCCAGAGCCCGTCCTCCTCCCGATCATGGAGCACGAAACGCGCCTTTCCAAGCTCATCCACCTTGGGCCACACCAGGTCGCAGCCACTTCTAACTGGACGGAAGCCCCGACCACCACCATCTCGAACGATGCGAGGACCGTAGCCTGATCCCCGAGCAGTGGGACGCTCGAGTCAGCTACAACATGTTGTCCTCAATGTCGGATAAAATGGTCATCACCGGGACATCGCGGCCCACCAATAGCTCCTCTTCCTCTCTCCCGGTCACCTCCTGCGCACCATCCTTAGGTGGGCTCGGGAGACCACTCGCGAAGGCGTTGGCCTAAGCCAGCTCGAGGGACATCCGAACCTCCGCCGCTCCATCGATGGCCTCGACCCCGGTTCCTCCACCCCACCTCTAGCTCCGACTAGAAGGGTGAGCTGAGGGTATGCAGCCCTCCTCCGGGTGAGATAGAAAGCTCTCCTTCCTCCCTCACCTCCTCTACGACTGGTAGGGGAGGGAGTGCCACGGTTACCGCTGCCGTAGGACCCATCGCCACCGTAGGCATCGTCATCGTTGCAACTGCAGCCGTAGTAGCCACCGACGGGGAAGAAACAAGCCCCATCAAAGTGGGACGAGCCAACCTCAACCTGCTCCCCCTATCGCCCATCGCGACCAGCCGTAGGCTAGACGTCCAATCCATGTGCGTGGGAGGCGGCGCGGTGGTCATCCAAGCTCGCGACGGTTTGCTACAAAAGGAAGGTAAGGCAAAAGATTATCCACGCTAAAGGACTCGATCGCATGAGCAAGGGAAGCTGTGATTACGTACGTTATCAGGGGAACCATGAAGACCCCCGGGCCAGAGCCGCTCGGGGGCTACCACCCACACTCCTTCAGGACGACCGAAGGCGGGGGCACCCCGACCGAGCCACGGTCGGCCTGTAGACGGCTGCGGCCACTAGTTCACGGCAGATCCACCATAGCGGCCGACGAAGCATCCCTCCGGCAAGTACAAGGCGTGTCCGCCGACTCCCCAATCGCAGGCGTACGACCGCGTCCCTCCAACTAGCCGCCGCACACCATAACGATCGGAGCTGGGGGCTGCGATGCCAACAATGCCTTTGGATGGCACATCAATGATCGTGCCCGCTTCTCCTCCCGCTCGCTGGCGATGTCCCTGCTCGCAACACGCTTCCTCGACTCAGGGGCACTTGAAGGTTCCCCCACACCATGCGCTCCACCAGAGGGTGCGACCACGGGCTCGCGGCGCCCAGTCGCTGTGACGGTGTTCCCGCAAGTCTCGCTCCCTGTAGAGTTTGAGTCATCTCCCAACCCTGACCCCAAGGGGTCTGAAGGCCTAAGCTCCGCCTCCACAGCCGTGGGCTCTCACCGCGACGAACCCGCCGGCTGATTTCTCATGCCTCTAGGCTTTCTCAACCCTCTTCTTCTTCTGCTCGTCCGCCACCTTCTTCTCGACAGCCTGCCGATCCGCACCCTCTGGTCCCTACGGGAGGCTCGGTCAGGACTTGTAGCGCTCAAGTCCCTACAAGACAAATTGACTCGATGTCAGCTGGAAAATTTGGATAAAGAAGAAAGAGGACACAAGGGGAGAAACATACCAAGTCGGGCCGCCTCCCAGCTTGGAAAGGCTCGGGTGTCCCCTGAGGGTCGCATCGCTCTCCAATTGCAGCACTTGGCCGAGGCACCCCCAAATCTTGCTCTCTGGCAACTCCGTTGATGATGCGTGTTCTGGATCCGACGGGCCGGAATACTACCACATCGTCCGAGTCCTCAGCCCCAGCTGAGTGAGCCGCCAGTGGACAAAAGTGTCGAAGACCCGCAATCCATTGAGGCCCTCAACCACACGCTGTTGTAGTGCTGGTTCGAGGACCTCCATGTGACTCTCGTGCTTCCAAGTAGGTCCCCATGCCCAGCTCTCCAGCCTTGTCAACCTCCCTCCGGTGAACTTCGGCAACGACGCCTCCACCGGGTTCCAGATATAGAACCAATCACCATGCCATCCCCGATTAGAATCACTAGGGGAGTACAGCGGGTAGACGACCTTAGGCTTCCGCTGCAGCGCGAATCCACTGATCGGGGCTAGAAGGCCCGCTTTCCCCTATTCCTCCGACCAGGGACGCCCGACGAAGAACTTCGCGAAGAAGTCCACATGCGGCTCCATCCCGACGAAGGCCTCACAGACGGTGACGAAGCCGGCGATGTGCAGCACTCCATTGGGGTTGAGATGCTACAACTCCAGTCCCCAGCGGTGAAGAAGCCCGCGCAAGAACCAGTGCGCGGGGTATCTGAGCCCGCGCTCGTGGAAGGCAAGGAGACGACCTCATCAGGGTGAGGTTCTGGGATGATAGTCTCTGGCTTCGGTGCTCTCCAACCTGCGACCACCTTCGGCGGCAGCAAGCCCCTCCGCGTGAAATCCTCCAACAAATCCTCCCGCATGGTGGACTCCCTCTAGAGCGACATCATGCGGTGAATGGCGGCGAACGGTTCGGTAAGTCTCCCTTCTTCTCTCTCTCTCTCTCTCTCTTTGCCCTCTTCTTTCCCAGAACTCACTGCAGCGCACGAGAAGATTTGGGTGAAAAGGCGGAGGGGGAAGCAACGACGAATAGAGGGTGACGAAAGGACCAGCCTGAGACCTCCGCCCCTCCCCTATTAAATAGGTAAGGGGGCATGGAGCCTAGGCGTACAGGATGCAAGCCGAGGGACGTGCCCCCACATGATGGGATGCTAGCACACATCCATGTCATGCATGCATGCATTCATGTTGGGATACGAGGTAGGCTACGCTAGCGCAAATTAAAAATTTCTACCGCGTAAACCAGGAAAACTGCCATATATGGATCACGGGATTACCACTCGACGCACTGGTGCGGAAGATGTAGAATCGCGTCGGGGCAGCGAAGTTGATCAGTGTAGTGATCACGTGGACGTCCAGTAGCTCCTCAGCAGCTCGTCCACGTGCAGCAAGATCGTCCTCGTGCCGCGGCTCATCATCGGCTCGTCGTGGGTCGTCGGTGGCTCGTCGTGGCTCGTTGGCAGCTCGTCGTGGCTCGTCGACGGCTCGTGCAAGTGCTGCGGGCGCAACACCTCCAAGGTATCCACACGTGCAGCGAGGAAGCGTCGCAAGCCGGACTGCTGGGTCTGCAAGTTGCAACAGGCAAGGGTGTGGGACGAGCGGTAGATGTGTTTCGGCAAAAGGTGTAAACCTAGGGCGCCCCCACCCCTCTATTTATAGAGGTTCCTAACGGGCCTCTAGGTTCGAGGCCCATTAGTACTTCTAAACCTAATCCAACTCGGATCACATCCGAATTGGGCTTGCAGCCCCTTAAGTGTGTGACCCTATGGGTTCGGATACGTATAGACATGGCCCGAGTACTCCTACTCGGCCCAATAGTCGGTAGCGGCCTCTAGCAAGACGTGCCAACTCCTATACGCACACGAAGATCATATCAGACAAACCATCACAACTTCATGTACATGCTATTCCATTTGCCTCATGATATTTGGTCTAGCTTCAAGCCGACCGCTCTTTCTCGATCCTATGATTCAGAATCCCTTTGTAGGTTAACTCTTAACCGTACGCAGCATGGCCATGCATTTTTGAATCCGATCACTCGAGGGGCCCAGAAATATCACTCTCAATCAAAGAGGAGCAAATCCCATCTTGATTGACCATGTCTCACAGCATGCTTCTTGACAAACCCGAAAGCTACCTTTTTAACTACCCTATCACGGTGTAGCGTTTGATAGCCCCTAAGTAAGTCGATCCACATCTTGAGTACATGCGACAATCTCAGGTCTAAGGACAAAGCGTACATGTTGTGTAAAGAGAGAACTACTTCTCATGTTGGGTCAGTCCTAGCACATGTCTCCACATGTGCCCACATTATTAGTTTAACATCTCCATGTCCATGACTCGTGAAACATAGTCATCAATTAATACATGTGCTAGTCTAATATTCATGTGTGTCCTCACATGAACTCCGACTAGGGACAACTTTTAGAATAACCATACAAGTAAAGAGTTCTACATACAGTTCACATAATTGCAGATCAATTCAAGTAGCCTTTAATGGATATTCAATGAACACAATATACAAATCATGGATACAATCAGATATCATCATCTCTATGATTGTCTCTAGGGCATACCTCCAACAATTCATGCATCATACGTTCATCTCATGTGCTGTCATTGCATCTCAATTGCTTTGCGTCACGTCACAAAGCAATAGTCGGCTCATCCAGAATGACCGGCGACCGACCGAGGTTCGAAGGCCGGCCCGCGAAGGGCTCGAGGCCGCCTCGCTTCAAACAGAGCCAGGGGAGAAAACGCAGATGGAGCCCCAATGGCCTTCGCCCGACCTGCTCAGAAGCAGTCTGGACCATCTCGACCTTCTCGTTCGATCCTAACCTCGAGACATGCCCACAGAATCTCCATTGAGGGGAGACCAGTGGGCCACCTGAGTCAGTCTCTGGAATGACTCACGCATCTGCCGAGAGGCGGGTTAAGGAGCAGTGGAAGGCCCCAAGCGGGCTATGCCGACCCTATCATTACAAACGACGGACCCGGATTCCGCTCGAACATGCCCGTTAGCAAGCTCACAGAGCGCGTCACTCGAGCCATCGAGGCAAGTGGCGTTAGCTCAGCCCCTCTGGTCACGGAGACCGAGGATGGGGTGACACACGAAACTTGATCGATGGTGACCAAGTCCAACGGGGCTCGGGGGCTCAGGCCGCGGTGTCCCGACTCAGGGATACAACCGACGACTTAAGTCATGGTCAAAACAAACACGGGCAAGCACCCCGATCTTAAGAACCACATCCTCCCGCGGGATGGGGACACTGAGGTTCACGGCCCTAGAAATGAATACCTAAGTGTTCAGCCTCCGACCGACTCTCCGGTCAGCCGCAGGCTCAGGGCTACACCCACCGGGTGCGCTCGCGCGCACTCGGCGGAAGCTGGACCAACAGTGGATCCCCTCCCTGGGAGCAAAGTGCCAGCATCCACTCGACCCACCTCTGGTCAAAAAAATGCCCAACTATTTAGCCTCCGACCGACTCCTTAGTCAGCCACAGGCTCGGGGGCTAGACCCACCAAGTCCGCTCGCACGAACCCGACGGAATACAGACTATGAGCAAGTCCTTCCCTCGGAAGCTGGCCACCCTCTACAACTCGGTGTGTCCCTACGGCCTTTGCTAGTCATCTCATCGAGAGCTGGGAGCCAGTATTTACTTGGGGGCTAGAATGCCCGAACCTACTCGGCTACCATACGCAACGCGGCAGACAAAGGGAAACAACGCTGGAAGTCTCAACGACAATCCGCCTCAATGGTGCGATGGGCACATAACTCACATGCCAAAGATAAGCTTTTCATTGAGATGAAAACACAAGCCAAAGGCTTTACAATATCACGCAAAGCGTGTGAACACGGGAGCCTAAGGCTTTACAATATCACGCAAAGCGTGTGAGTACAACCTAGGGCTACCCTACAACTCGGGAACGAAACAAACAAGAAGAGCGCAATAAATAGGAAGCTGCACTCAAAACCTCGCTCGCTGACCCATCCTCGCCAATCCTTCCTCCTCCGAGCACAAGGCACCATAGGCCGAAGAAGATAAACGAACTCAGGGAACACAGGAGTGCTACCCCCAAAGTTCTCTCTTCCCTCTGAGACAATCTATATAAAGAAGGAGAGGTGTGGAGGGAGTACGAGAACCGCATCCTGGACACCTGGGTAAACTGGCTCTCACTGGCTCCCAGCAAGCTGCCATTGATGCCTACATCTCGTGCCTCCTCAGCATGCACCTTCGCTGCCGCACTGTCGAGTGCAGCAGGCCGGAAGGATGAGATGGAGGCCAAATGGCCTCCGGCGGTCGGTGGCCCAAGGTATGAGCGCGACATGGAGGATAAGGAGGACAAGTCTCCCCTTCCTCCTGAGGCGGCACCCTCATCCTATCATCCAGCCTCAGATTGCATGTCGGAGCCATGTTAGGAGAGTTCTTCTCACATCACGGCTCCCGGACATGCCGCAGGGGACTGCGATAAGGAGGTCGAATACCATTTACGAGAGATCTTCTAGCATCATGAGGAGCGGTCAAAGCCACCCTTGGCGAAGAGCAAGAGCCTCAAACCTACCAGATCTATGACCCTGGCCGTGTCTACAAACCACGCCATGGGGACTCCAGATGCAGAAGCCCCTCTATTTATATCTAGGCGGACGGCCATGATCCGGGAACAGTTACGATACGCGTCCGTGGGTGCGCGATAAAACCGCCTGGCATCGAGGCAGCGGTTCAGCAGCCACACACTAATGGCGCCTAGAATTGAGGTGACGGTTCGACTACCGCGCTACAAAAGGCACCAAAGACTGAGGTGAAGGTACCGAGCCACGAGGTATCTGTACGATTCCTACGTGGGATCATCCTTATCATCTCAGATACACGGCCAGGCCCTGCGATGCGGCCCGTCCGCTCCACAAACAAGACAAAAATTAATAACACCCCTATGTGTGTTCCCCCCAACGGAACATTCCAACTAAAAGCCCCTTCACGACTTCAACAAAGTCCCAAAGGGGCTCGGAGGCTCCTGACAGGTCCATAGACCCGGGGTTCCCAACGGGACTGACTCCTCGCAACACTTAGCTCCACAAAGTGCTTGACAATAGCGCGCATTTGGGCTAGCCCAGCTGCGCAATGCCAAGCCAAAACACGACCCGGCCACCGATCGCCTCCTCCGACTGAGAGGCCCGGTCAAAGCCCCGACCCAAGGGGTCCAGCCAGAAGTGGGACCACAATCCGACCCCGACCGAGTTCTCCCGACCAGGTACTCCCGAGCAGGGATATACCATACCTCCCATACTACTCCCCCGACCGGCACGGTCGGGGCCGACTAGGACTACTGACCGGGGACACACACTTGGTATGCGCCTAGGAAGCAGGTGGGATGGATAACGAGGCGGCACCCGGGTCAGCCGGTCGTATGCAGAACCGTACCATGCCATGCGAATGCACCTTACTTCACCTGAGCTTTTGAAGTTATGGCTAGATAAATGGAATAAGAATAAATATTAAATAAGAAGGATAGAATGGGAATTGCACATCTAGGTTATTAAGGATATTCAGAAACAGGATAACTTTCCAAAATGAACTTGATCTACCCTAGAGTGACCCCTCCTTTTCTTTTTAGAAGATTAAGAGAAATAAACTTTATATATGTACACAATCACCATCAATCTAGCCCAAGCATTTAAATCATGAATGCACCTTACTTCACCTAAGATGAACCCACCTTTCTTTTAGAGTTCAAGTGAATGAAATAATAATATATGTGTACACAATCACCATCAAATCAAACCTAGGGTTTAAAACACGAAATCACTTTATCTCACGAAGAACTCAAGTTTGAATCTTGACTAGGGATACGTGTTCGTTGTAAGCTTTACACTTCTACAAAAATATCTGCATTCATCTTGCATATGAAATCATGAAACTTGAATCATTGCATATGCATCTCGTGTAGAAGTGAATCTCGCCGACGGAATGTACGAACTGCTCCCGATGACCGAGGAGGTACCTGCTGAACTGCATCAAGTTGAGGCTGAGCAAGAGCCCAATCAAGCTTCAAACAAGCTCCCTACTAACTAAGAACAGGAAGGCAAGCCCCAAAGCATAACCCAGATTTCTAAATTGATGCACTACTGATGTTGATTATGTTTGTGCATTTAAGGTCATAGGAGTTTATTGCAAACTTAGTTGCATGATCTTAGGTACCTATGGGTGAACACTAGTATGATAGGTCTAGTAGTTGCAATGCTAAATAGGGACTCAGTAAAAGTCGAGTGATTTCCTGTCACTCGTGAGTTATAGGAGTTACTTGCTTATTTGTACTGCAACCATAAGGATGACGGACGGGGTCGGGCTTTGATTCTGACTCGGTGGAATTTCCCCGTCTATCTAGGAAAAGATACTAAGGTCAAAATGTGTTTAGATCTATGGTCAAGTGTTTGAACGTACTAATCTCATACCTAGTATGCGATAGGGAAGCCTAGTACTTGATTGAACCGGGACGTGAGTAGACTGCCCCACTGTCTCTGGAACGGAGTTTCTCTTGGTGCATCATGTGGGTACAAATGCAGCCACGGTACGGCGACGTCTGGAACCGTGGGGTATTGTATCCAAGGGATGTGGGCCTGACACGTGCCTGAGAATTGACGGGGACGGCTGACATGTGTGGACCAAAGAAATAAATAGCAGTGGTAGCGGCCGCAATAACGGTAGCGGCCTATTGCCGCTATCGCTACAAGGTAGCGGTCGGCCTGTTGCGGTTTGGAACTTTGCAGCCGCAATTGCGCTATAGCGGGCCGCAATTGCGGTGGTAGCAGGCCGCAATAGCGGTGGAAGAAAAAACCCTACCGGCCGGCCGGCCCAGCCCACACACACTCACCCACTCAGCCGCCCCAAGCCCCCAACACGCTCCACCCGGGGCCGACGCCACCCTTCGCCTCCCTCAGCCCCTCCAGAGTCCAGATTTGGCGCCGTCGGCCGCTGTCCGCCGGTGTGCTGGCCGCCGGCGCCGCCCGCCACCGAGTTGCCGCTGCCGACCCCGACCTACAGGTGCGCCACCGCCGCGCGCCGCCACGCCGTCGGCCCCGGCCCGTCGCGACCGCCGCGCGCCAGCGCCACCCACTGACCCACATCGCCGTGCCGCCACCAGCCCGCCGGCCGCCGCCGCCACATCGCCATCGCCGCCGCCGCGATTCCGCGAAGGGCGACTGGGCGAAGGCCGCCGCCGCGGGCGCCGCGCCGCCGCGCCGCCAGGGCCAGGCCCGCCACATCGCTGACTCGCCGTGCGCGGGCCGCGGTGCCGCGGTGCCGGTGCGCCAGCGCCACCAGTCCACCACTGCCGGCGCCACTGCGCCACATCGCACGTGCCCCGTGCGGCCGTGCCCGTGCGCCACCGGCCCACCGCCGTGACTCCGTCACTCCGCCCGTCAGTGCCGTCACTCACGAAGGTCAGGTCACCGTCTCCACATCACCGTGCAAGATTTCTTACTTTCTGCTGCCACATTGCCATTACTTTCTTACTGACCTTTGCAAGATTTTTTGATTTACAAACATTGATACAGAATTGCAAAATGTCATCTGCTGCGTCAACTGCACATACAAGCCAGTCAACATCAAAAAAAGATCCAGCTTGGGAGCATGCCTTACCTCTAACTGGAAAGGAAACCAAAAATCAAGTTGGATGCAAATACTGCAAAAATTACTTCAACGGTGGAATAACAAGGTTTAAGAAGCACTTGGCTGGAGTTAAAGGACAGAGTATTTCCTGTAAACAGGTTCCTGAAGATGTTAAGGAGAAAATCAAAGCAATGTTGGATGCACATGATGAAAAGAAGAGCGCAAAATTGGATTGCCAGTTGCGTATGAGGCAACAAGTTAATATCAATGAAAATGACGAGGAGGATTGTGTTGTAATGGAAGGAGGAGGAGAAATTGAAGATCAAGCAGGTTCATCAAGTGCTCTAGTCCCTAAGCAGCCCAAAATTAAGGGACCAATGGACAGCTATTGTATGCGGCCAGAGCAAGCTCGTGCAAAAGGAAAGCATCTGCAGACAACAATGAGCCAACATTATAAGGTCAAAGAAAGGGAAAAGGCTCATGAATATATTGCAGATTGGTTTTACCAAGCAGCAATTCCGCACAATACAGTTCTTCTTGATTCTTTTGATCTAATGCTAGAAGCGATTGGTCAATTTGGCCCAGGATTGAAGAAACCTTCTCCTTACCAACTTGGAACCCCTTTACTGAACAAACATGTCAATCTGGTCCATGAATTTTTGGAAGTGCAAAAAGAGCAATGGTCTTTAACTGGATGTTCCATTATGACAGATGCTTGGACAGATCGGCGTGGAAGAAGCCTAATGAACTTGGTTGCTCACTGTTCTAGAGGTGTGTGTTTTCTTGAAGCCATTGATGCTTCCATGGAGGTTCATGATGGGAAGTGTATCTACAGCTTGGTAAGCTCTTGTATTGATGACATTGGTCCCGAAAAAATTGTGCAAGTGGTTACTGATAATGCTTCAAACAATATTGCTGCATCAAAGTTGCTTAAATTGAAATATCCTCACATATTTTGGACTGCATGTGCTGCACATTCTATTGATCTAATGCTAGAGGATATTAGTAAGATATCTATGGTTCATAATATTATTCGAGATGCCAAGGCTATCACAAATTTACTTTATGCACATACTAGATTGCTAGCCATTATGCGTCAATATACCAAAGCTGACTTAGTTAGAGCTGGTACTACTCGATTTGCCACTAGTTACTTGAACTTGAGAAGTCTCTATGATAAACGAAATGAATTGAAGCAACTATTTGCATCACAAGAGTGGGATAAAAGTTCTTGGTCCAAAAAGATTACAGGACAGAATGCACATGACTTGGTCCTGAACAACAAGTTCTGGTCACAAATGCTAGAAGTTATAAATTATTTTGAGCCACTTGCATATGTACTTCGAAGAGTAGATGGTGATGTTCCAGCAATGGGATACATTTATGGTGATCTTCTCAAAGCAAAGCAAGATATAGCAGTACGCTTAAATGGAAATAAGAAAAAATATGGTCCTATTTGGGGAATCATAGATGCAAGGTGGGACAACAAGCTTAAGACTCCATTGCACAAAGCTGGGTATTTCTTAAATCCAGGTTTCTTCTATGACAATAAGAAAGAAATGGAGGATGAAGTCTTGATGGAAGCTGTTGTACAATGTGCAGCTCAAATGTACCGTGATGATATAACAATGCAAGATAATATTGTTTCTCAGCTTACTATGTACACTGAAGCCACAGGTTCTTTTGGAACACCAATGGCTATAAGACAAAGAAATATTCCAACAATTTCCCCAGGTTAGTATGTACAGTTGTATAATTCATTCTTAATTTTTTTCTCATCAAATGAAAATATTTTCAACTTTGTTAATCTGCTCTTTCCTATTATTGTAGCGAACTGGTGGTCTGTACATGGAGGTAGTGCAAAGGATCTAAGGAAGATGGCTATCAGAATTTTAAGTCTAACTTGTAGCTCTTCTGCATGTGAAAGAACTTGGAGCGCATTTGAGAGAGTAAGTCCTCCATCTTTGGACTATAAACATCCATCCTGTTATGCACTGTGGGTATCATCAATAATATGAAATGCTTGGACATTATATTCTTGTAGGTGCATTCTAAGAAAAGAACTAGATTGGGTCAGCGTAAACTAAATGCTCTTGTCTTCGTCATGTTCAACAAGAGGCTGCAATGGAAGTATTCTCAAAAGGATAGGGACCCCTTGGTTGCGAAATTCATTGATGATGAGTCAACAAATGAATGGATTGTAGATCCTGATGCACCAGCACCACAATTAGAAGATGATGCTCAGAGTGGTAGTGTGAGAGGTAAGCGAAGATTAATCCATAAAAGTTCATCAAGCAAAGCAAAGAAAGCACGAGTTGTTGCAGAAGATGAGCAGGAAGAATTTGATTCTTCTGAAAGTGAAGAGGAAGAGGAAGGGAACATCCCTTATGCAGATGGAGATGGTTCAAATGACCATGAGGCCGATGATGTTGCTTCTGACAACGAATGATAGTCTTGTGAACTATTTTATGGCTCATAATATGTTTTTTTGCAAACTATATGTGAACATCTGATGATTTAATGTGTGGAACACTGATATTTATTTTCTTAATTTAAGCATGTGAGACATCAATTGTTTGTGTGCAATTAAATATCTATTTATACTTATTATTCATGAGATATATAATTAAAATTATGTGAGATTATTAGGTGCCGCTATTGGAACTTATCGTCCGCAATATCGTCCGCTATCCGCAATCCGCTACCTCGACATCAATCCGCTACCAACCCGCTATTCGCTATTTTAAACTTTGGTGTGGACCCGTCATGGCACGCAATGTCGTGGGGTTAGGCTCACCTTGCAAGATTTAAAAACTCGATTCGAATCGTCTGTCGCTCATAGTTTGAGAATGCTTGATCTATTCTTGGCTATCTGTACCTAATAGAATTAGTTGTTCTTGACTTATTTCTCTACATTATAACGTTCTTGATAATGTTTTGAATCTGCACTATTGCTAATAGGATGACAGTATTCAGATTAATTAGCATAGTTTGGTATAATCACATTTTTCAAGAATCTAACACAACATAGACAACATTGAAGTGGGGGATAATACCTTCAAGAATCTAACACAACATAGCCAACTATGCCTCTAAATTGAAGCCTTCTTAGTAACATTTAAATTTTATCATCTGCTAATAGGATAATACCATTCAGGTTATATATGAAACACCTGTGTGATTATATTTCCGAGTATGGTTTTACCTTTATATGCAAAACCCATAGTCAGCGGGATTCTGGAATGCCTTCTTAAAAAGATATGTTGCAGCAATTACTGCTGTCCCTTATGCCAGTGATGTCCCGCCACCTAAGAAACAATGTTTCCTTGGAAGTTGAAGTTTATGGGCCGCTCATTTGATGCCACAAATTATATGTAATGTTCAAGTTTATTTCGAGTTGTAGAAATTCATGACTACATCTTACTACAGGGCACCCTGCAAAAAAAATGGCTCTAACATTTTCTCCTGGAGCTGGAGAAAAGAGTTCATAAGCTTCTAACACCGTAACCAAAGTTCAAACAAATAAAATTATGAAAGAACATGAGCCGGTATGTGATTTTCACTTTTTCAGACAATCTATTCTACTCCTAGCCTTATAATTATAAGCAAATTTTGATGCCAATTTTAATGGTGACTGGCACCATACTTATAAGGAAATTCTAATTGTTTGAGCAATATTTTTGCTTCTATTTAAATTAATATGTATATTTTGTATCGTCCATATATAACTGCAGGCAATATTTTTTGAAGAAAGCACTGAAATTTGCTTCCAGTTCCGATGGGAAAGAACAGAATCAGCCATGTTTCCTGATGACGAGAAGAAAAATGCATCTCCTGATCCGAGGGGTTGCAGAAGGGCGTGTGGGTGATGTAGGGCTCGATATTTCCATTTGTCGATTGCTGAGACATTGCATGGAATCATTAGACAAGTTTTTTTTTACAGAACAGTAGGATCTTTTTCACGAGATTCAACTACAGGATCTTCATTTGTTGGTTGATCTTTGTAGTTTCTGGTTATGCTACAAAATAGATAGGCATGATTAGCTAGGTTGTTTTATACCTTATTACGGAAGAAATTTCTTGAATTTTGCACTTGCACTGCTGGTGAATACGCCCATGTGGCTTTGTAATTAAAATTTGCTTTTTTGTGTATGAACAAAAAGTATCCAGTCTACAGTTGATTAGCAAGACATATATTGCCTCTTGGTTTGATTTGCATTAAAAAATCATCGTAGCTCTAGCAGGGGCAATATACTAGTACTGACATATGTTCTAAACGTAAACAAGCCTAGCTGTCTCCTGCATTTTTTCCTAATGTCCATTCAGCACTGTTAAAAAAAGGCATATGGAGTCGATCATAGACGGACAGTATTGTTGGTCCCTAAAAAAATTTGAGCCTTCCTTTTCTATTTTCTTTTAATTTTCCATTTTCTTTTAAGTAGACTCAGCTCGGCATGTTGATGCCTGAATGGAATCTCCTCCTACAAACAAGAAACAACACTGCATCTTCAGCTACAATGTGCTTGCTTTACTTTTCTCAATTTTGCAGTTCTGTCAGGCGGAGGCATTGGGGCGCCGGCCGTGGCCGCCTGAGCCCAGGTTGGCCGGCGTGGGGAGGAGTGGTCCGCAGCCACCAGCGCGATACCGGCGCCACGAGGGCTCGCCTCCTTCTCGGGTGCGGCGACGGCACAAACGGGCGGCGGAGCCACGGGGCCGGCGGAGGCGGGGACGCGGCCGCCGGTGCCCGGCGCAGGGGCTCATGTCCGCTCGAACCACAGCGCGGGCCGGCGCAGGAGCACGCCCGCCGGCGCCGTGCCGGGCCACCAGCCCCCCGTCGAGGGCCGCGGAGGAGGGCGGCGGCGCGCCCCTGGGGGCACGGCGTGGGGGACTTGAGAGAACAAGAGGTTGGGAGGGGAGAGAGCCGGTGGGTGGAGGGAGAGGATAAGGTTCTGCAGTGGGCCCCTTTAGTCAGTGTAATAGGGGCACAAATACCATTTCATGTGACGCCGATTCCCCTTCCATCCATGTTCCGTTAAAATCTAGCAGATTCATGTTCCGTTAAAATCTAGCAGATTCGTAACGGAAATGGCATAAAGGGATAAATTAGAGTTTCTATGGCACTGATGGAATCCGAAATTTTTTCATTTTCATGACATCGAGGGAATTTGCTCAATTAACTATCAGGCAATGAGATTAAGTGAGAAGATCACCGGGCTGTACCAACCACGCACAAACCGCGGAACAGATACGAAATAAACGGGAGCAGTACATTTGGATTGCAATTTCAACACTCTTTCTAATGAGTAGGCAATAAGAAAATAGAGTTCATTTGGAGAAAATATAAAACAAGAGTGCATCGTCCATTGGCAAGTACAGAAATCGACTCGCAACACACAAAGTTGGGTCCTCTACACCTTACATGGTTCAGTAGTTGACACTGAGCTTCAGATGGCACTTGTTCGCACCTGCTACTCTAGACACATTTTCGATACACGAACGTCATTGCATATGCAACTCCACTGCCAAGCTGATGCTGCTTTGCCCTTTGTTCTAAAAGACACATTCATGACAAAGTACTGAGTAAAACCGGAAACTGGGTGTTCAGGTGCTATAACAACTCCAATTCCAGCCTTAAAAGTCCATTTGTATGTAGACTCATTCATTTTCAAAACAATGTGCAATTCCTCTTGCTTCTTCACAGCCACTATATGCTTGAACATTGACCCACTTCCACAAAATTTGCCATCATATAGTGAAATCTCCTCATCAAACCCACTAGTTGAGGCACTAATTCTCACGTCTGATGGTTGTTTTGCTTCTGCCTTTACCTCTATAACAGTCTCAATGCTGTCACCTAGCAAAGCAAATATCATGTCCAAGCCATAAACTTCGCCCTGAAACCGTCCTATCAGGACGGATCCAAATCCAGCAAAAGAAGTGTCGATTTCAACATACCCACTAAACAACGGTGTGTCAGGAGATCCTTCTTCCTCTTTTATCCAAAGACTAACATCCATTAAAAAATATGGACACACATATATTCCACGACATGGGCTACAAAGTGGCAGGAAAGAGCAACCCTGTAGGTATACAATGTTAGAACTTCTCATAATATAAAAAGTATAAGCGCTATTAAAAATAAGACCAGCAGAACAGTTCGGTATAATGCTGTACAACGCATAAAAGCGTGTTCAACTGGTAGGTTAATAGAATGAATCCGACATCATTTTTTTGTAAAGAAATATCACAATTAATGGTTTACTCATGTTGGAAACAACATGACATTTCTCCAACTATGACCATAGTTACAAGTGAATTAGTCAATAGTAAAGGATCTGTTTTCCAATGAGTAAGCTAACAGCGGCTTTTAAATTTTATAGTACACCCATCAATCCAAATGGCATTTATCTACCATGATAAAAGAATAGAAGTTTTACGGCATAGTTTTTTAAAGGTCACACATTCCTGAAAAGAGAGAACTGTGTGCTACAAAAAATGAATGGTGGTTTGAAGTAAATTAAAGATCCATATCACACGTGCAACCAGTAAGGTGAAAAACAGGATCTAGATGTAACCTCAAAATTGGCTAGGAGCTTTTCCATAAATCTATTATTTCTCACACCCATGATATTCAACCTCATCCAATGCATTATTTTCATTTAAGTGACAATAGAACACTGTTAGCTGCTCTGCTACAGGATTGTGTTTGGTTCAACAAGCTACCAAAATTACAGGATTTGGGCAATCAGGAACAATACAAATGATTCTATTATTTGAAACATATTTAATGTCACCACATAACCAAATCCTATTCCAATATGTAATGGTACCATACCCTAGAAGCCAACTTCACAAAGTAATAAAATACAGTTTTGTGCAGAAGCATACCCTTCCCCTTTCTTTTCAGACAACCCAAAATATAAATTCATAACTCATATTTGCGAGTATAAAAAATAAGAGTTGACACCGACTACACTTTACATACGACCTGGTACCAGTACTTATATAGTTATATATGCATTGGCATGGCAAGAATTGGGACTAGCACGTCCAAGATCAAGTCCAAACAAGTTGAAGCATATTAAAAAGCACTAAGCTCTAAGCAGACTGGTCAGAAAGGAGGCAAGCTAGATTGGAGGTAGCACCTAGGAGCACCTAAGTGCCACATAAGCACCCCGCTTAAAATAGTTGAAAACACAGGGTGAGGTAGCTAATGAAAACTTGAAGGAAACATGTGATAAGGATAACAGAGTTCACCAATTAAAAATGTATTTTGTAAAAATAAGACATGCAGTAGACTTCTATCTACTGCTTTACACAGTAGATTAGGAAAAACAAGTAGTGCCTTCAGACACTACAATAGGTAGACAAACTTCCTGAACCTACCCCCTCACACCAACAAGAGGGTGATTTGACATCCTTTTTCCTCTACAGTAATAAGTTTTTTAATGAGTAGTCAGCAATTAGTTTTATCGTATCAAATAACTTTCCAAAGCTACCTTTCCAACTTGATGAACTAAACATCATCACAAAGCAAGGGAATGAAAATAAGGAATCATTTTCCCTATGAACTTGCTAGTACCCGGACGGTCCGATGGGAGATGTTCCCATCGGATGGCACCAATCATCAGCCACTGACAGATTCTCGCCAGGTGCTCTAACTGCCCGTCGCAACATGAAACCACAACATATGCAACATCACAGATGAATATTTGCAACATCAAAATTATTCTAGACTAGCTAATTGCATCCAACCAATTTCAGACAAAAATACCACCGAAACATCGCATGTTTCATGCAACATCGATCAAAATAATTCTGATTGATTCAACAGATCATAATAAGAGTGCTCCAACACTCAAAATGTCGCATCGCAACATTCATAAATCAAAGTTGCAACACCTCCAAACAACAGTAGAGGAGAAGCCTCGTGGACGCGGTAGACGTGTGGTCCTCATGACAGAGCTTCAATTCAGGACAAGAACAAGCATCACTTACCTGAGAAATCATGGCTGGATCATTTCTTGAGCGATTAAAAAGATAGTTGCGGAGTGGTTCCCAGGCATCACGAACAGAAAAATGCCCATAAATATTAATAGGACGAGCAAGAGGGCTTGATAATCCAAGGGAGAACACTTGCATCATCTCACAGGGTATGAAATACGGATGATCTAGTGCAGCTGCAAGTATAAAAAATGAGAATTGGACTGCACGAGAAAAAGATAAAGTAGCATGCCATTGATCATTAGTTCACCTACTTTCATCAGTATCTCCCGTCCAATACTGCACATGGTAGCAGTCATCTCCAGAAACACAGTCTTTGGTTACCCTTGGAAGAACACGTAGAGGCAACGCAGGCAAAGGAGTCGTGTTGTTGTTAAACAGGTCACACCATTCTGAGAGCAGGTCACCATTCCTTTCCCAGGTAGATTCAACTATTTTTTTAGCTTCCTCCAGTGTAAAATTTTGTCCTGTAAAAACAACAGTTCCATTCAACTGGTTATTATAAAACTCTTGTTTAAGGAAAATCTTCGTTAAGGAACTGCACGAATTTTGTTGATGCAAAACCAATATAATTTTACATCACGATTTTGCAAGTTTCATTCATAACTATTGTTTCTTCAGTTTTGGAAAAGGTCTTAGATGTTACAGATTACCGAGCGGCGTTCTCTTTGGTCTAAAAAAATATGTTACGCGTGTAGTTTCCAAAAATACCAGCAGTTAGGTTCTCATTACCTTCAGGGCAAGTATGTAACGGATACTCCCAGGGCCACTTGACTGGCAGATACGGGTTGCCATCCTCCTCGTCCCAACCCCTCATGTCGTCTTCGCTGTCCTCCTCGTCCCAATCACTCATGTCGTCTTCGCTGTCCTCCTCGTCCCAATCACTCATGTCGTCTTCGCTGTCCTCCTCATCCACGGTGTCGCCTCGGCCGCCGTTCTTCTCCTCCTCGCCACCACCGCCGCCGCATTTCTTCTCCTCATCACCATCTTCGACGGGGCGCTCAATTATCTTCAACTTTGGATCAGGCTCACCCTGTTCTTCCTGCACAACACACCAGATTGCCTCCATGAATCGCCGCGAGGGAATCGATGGACCGAGAGGGCGAAAATCAGATTAGGGTTTGGGTCGGAGGATTTCGGTGGTGTGATGGGGTGGTCTCCGCTTTTATTGACGTCTCGTAAGGCCGGGCGGACTTGTGGCCCTTTACCACACAAATACAGCAGTAGCGCTTGTGGCCCAATACGGCCCAACAGCGCGAAAGAACGGCGGAAATCTTATGGCAATCGAGAAAACCTCCTCCCTCAAGCGTCTTGCTTCTTCAGCAAGTGGTCCAGCCAGCGGATTTTCCTGACAACTATTTCCTTACAAAATAGATTCACAGGAAAGCTAAAATAAATAGGACCTATCGTATCTTTAAGAAGGTGGGAAAGACATTGATGTTTGATTGCATGCACCACGTGATGCAGGTATGGATGATCCTGAATGATGAGGTTCAACCAATTTTCTTGTACCATATAGTTCACTCCTACTAGTAGAAAAATAAATTAAGTGGGATGGCTTCATCATGGATGAGTTGGTACAATTTACCCAATCAAATAAAAAAATTATTATTATTTTGAACAATTTTATACATGAATCAAATGATACAAGTAACCAAACACACCCATAGTGACGGGTCCATAGACCCAAGGTTCCCAACGGGACAGACTTCCCGCAACACTTGGCCTCACAAAGGGCTCGACAATACTGCACATCTGGGCCGGCCCAGCTACGATGTCGGGTCAAAAACACGACCCGCCCACCGACCGACTCCTTTGACTGAGAGGCCCGGTCGGAGCCCCGACTCAATGGGTCCAGCCAGGGGTGGGACCATAGTCCGACCCGGATCGAGTTCTCCCGATTGAGTACTCCCGACCGGGGATATACCGTACCTCCCGTACTGCTCCCCCGACAGGCACAATCGGGGCCGACTGGGACTACCGATAGGGGGCACACGCTTGGTGTGGGTCTAGGGAGCAGGTGGGACGAATAACGAGGCGGCGCCCGAGTCAGCCGATCGTATGCAGAACCGTACCATGCCATGCCCTGCGCACGCCTGCACAATGCCGCCGTAAACCTACCCGTTGCGGCATAGTGGCCTAACGAGGAGAACAGAGACCGAGGACGGAGGCCATACCGTACCCGATGACGTGGGCCGCAAGACTAGATAGCACCCGTACACTCACTCTCTCTGTCTCTCCCGACTGTAAGGTTGTTCCCTTAAACTATAAAAGGGGACGGACCCCTGCTTCTACGACACGTTCACAACATTCGATAGACATTTTTTCACACACTCCCCCACACTCTAGCGCACTCTAGAGCTCCTGCCACTCTCTTCCACTGATACGAGAACAAGGCCAGGACTCAGGAACCCCTTGTCATACTCCTCTCGTTTGTACCCCCACTACGAACTTTGAGCATCTGAGCTCAGGAATAAAGTCGACCGACCGACCCTGACTAGACGTAGGGCACGTTGCCCGAACCAATATACATCCTGTATCATTGCGTGTTAGGCCACATCCGATCTAACGCAACAGCAAAACTACAAATATTTACTTGTCGGCCAGATTTCACACCGACAGTTGGCGCCGTCCATGGGGAAGAAATCGTTGCATTCGTGTTTTAGGTCATCGGATGGCCAACCTTCCTGCCGTCTTCGGCATGACGAGCTCGAGCGACACGATTCGCTTCGGTTTGCTGGACTTTCCCACCCCCGGGTCAACCAGGCCAGATCATAAGTGAAATAGTTTGATCGGGTCGACCAGGTCAGGCCCGATCATGAGAATCTCTTGTTTAAGCAAAGCAATGACAGTCTCTATTAACATGCTTTTTCTAATCTCTATTAACGTGCTTTTTGTAAGTAGTATCTTCTTTATACCGTGCCTACAGGGTGTCATTTATTTGATGGAATCGTCCGGCCAGAAACGGGGAAGAATCTCTTCTGTCGTAGAGGCCTCGTCGAGTGCTCCCACTCCGCCAAAAAAAGAATATGATATAAAAAAGATAAGCGGATAAAAGTGTCCCACCAAGACGCCGATGAAAGACTTTGCAACGAATTCAGCAACACTCGGTGGAGTGTGGGTTCCTCCCATCTTCACGCCGCTCCAGGCCTTCCGTTTTAGGAGCCTGGACTTCAATGCTGATCAGCTTGGCGTCCTCTGCCTTCATGAGGAGGCGGCTCCCCCAGCATCCCCAAGAGGAATGTCTCGCATCATCGTCTGCGAGCCGCTCGACGACCTAGATGTCAAGGCACTCGCACTTCATATCGAGTCCGTGCTAGGCACGAACCCCATGGTAAGTGACATGGATACTATCATGTATTCACTTGTTAACACCTTCCGCCAGCTCTCCGGAGGAGCTCTGTTGTCACCACCACGCTCACCACGCGGATGGTTCCCTTACGGCCTCATGTCCCCCATGGACGCGTACGCTCGGGACTCTGGAGGGTGATGGCGCTGCTCCCTCTCGCGCTCGAGTTCGTGGGAATGGTGGACTACGCCCTCACCTTCTTTCACGACCTTTGTGATGGGAGCTCGAGAGCGATGGCTCCAGCATCGGCGATGCGTTGTCGCTCGACCATCCTCTGTCCCGGGAGTGCGTCATGGCGGACGCCCCGGGACAGCTCCCGGAGGCAGTGGAGTCCGCTGAGACACACACCCCACCGGTCCACCGTGCGGAGGTCCTGATGCAGGTGCACGTGCATGGTGATGAGCTGTGACAGCAGCCGCTAGCACCGGCAGCCCACCGCGTCACCTAGAGCCGCACGCCTGCAACGCGGGAAGCGACACACGAAGCCGCACCCACCAGGTTCGGCGCAACATCATGGCTGGGGAGGATGACCTCCCATAATTCGCTCGGGCCGACCAGAACATTGCCGCCATGGCAATGCTTTTGCGCAGTCTCCCTGAACCCGCTGATCCCCCGGAGCAGGTAATCCACCGGAACCTCCAGGCACTGGTGGAAACCGTTGCGGCACAGCAGGCGGAGAGCTCTGCGTTGTGTCAGCGACACGCAACATCTTGCCCAACTGGAGCATTGGGCCCGCACCAACCGAACCGCTACATTCGTTCGCCTCAACAGCCCTGTTGTGCAGGTCAGAGCGCCGCGGCCGCACCGCAGCTTGACCCAGCACCAGCTTCGCATCCCCAGCACGTTCATGAACGCATAGGGCCGAACCATGATGCACATATTGTCATCCACGCGCAACGTGTGGCGCGACACAACGCCGACATCGACCACATGGTGGCGAGAGCAGAGGACATGGGCCGCAACCAGCCCGACGAGGAGCATGAGGAGGTGCACTCTAGGCGTGGCAGCCGACCCAACGATCGGAATGGAGACCAAAGCCCTAGCCCGGACGGACCGAGGCCGTGGACCTTCGGTCGCTGCATCCAGAAAGCATCGTTCCCTCAGTGCTTCCGACCGCCCACCAACATCGCCAAGTAAACACTGAGGAAACGAACCCCGATGTGTGGCTCGAGGACTTCCGGCTCGCCTGCCGAGCCGAAGGAGTAGATGATGATAACTTCATCATCCAGTACCCTCCCATCTGTGTAGGGGAGTTCGTTCGAGCGTGGCTCGAGTTCCTCTGCCCAATAACATTCGCGACTGGGCGGAATCAAGAAGGTCTTCGTAGGGAACTTCCAGGGGACTTATGTCCACCTTGGGAATTGCTGGGACCTCAAGAGTTGCAAACAGAAGCCCAACGAGCCCCTGCGGGATTACATCCACAAGTTCTCAAGGCAATGCAACTCCCTCCTGGATGTTGTCAACGCGGACGTCATCAGCGTGTTCCTCTCCGGGATGACCTGCGAGTCCTTGATCCACAAGCTCAGCTGCTAGAAGCCCCGCACCACCCACGAGCTACTCGACCTCACCACGAACCACACCTCAGGTGAGGAGGTGGTCGGGGTGGTCTTCAACACCGGTTGGGACAAGGGTAAGGCCAAGTGCAAAGACCGGGACGAGGGCCCCTCCATGAAGCAGGGCAAGAAGAACAAGAAGGAGCAGAACCGACCGACTCACCCGATCATAGTAGCGGCAGCCGACTGATTGGGCAAGCAACCCCAGCATGGCCGAAACGACCACTTCGAGAAGCTCATGGAGAGCCCCTGCACCAACCATGCCTTCCCCATCAAGCACCTCTACATGGACTGCAAACTCCTCAAGCACTTCCTGCAGCAAGCCGGCAAGCTGAAGGAGCGGACAAGCAAGGAAGACGCAGCCGACAAGGAGGACGCGGCAAGCAAAGATGAAGACGGCTTCCCTGAGCCTAAAACTTGCCTCATGATCTTCGGGGGACCCGACGCTGACCACTCCAAGCGCTAGTGCAAGGTGCGCCACCGAGAGGTATGCACCATTGATTCAGCTATCCCTACTTACCTAAGCTGGTCGAATCATCTAATCACTTTCGACCAGAAGGACCATCCCACCTACATTCCCTGACCGGCTTGGTACCCACTCGTCATTGACCCCATCGTCGACAAAAAGCACCTCAGTCAGGTACTGATGGACGGGGGCAGTGGCCTCAACATCCTCTATGTTGAGACCATGGACACCATGCGCATCCCCCGGTCTAAGCTCTGACCGGTCATCGCACCTTTCCACGGCGTGATCCTGGGAATGCAGGCGTATTCGCTCGGGCAGATCGACCTACTTGTCACATTCAGCGACCGCGCTAACTTCCTCATGGAGGTCCTAACCTTCGAGGTGGTGGAGCTTCTCAGGTGCTACCACGCTATCCTAGGGCACCCATGTTACGCCAAGTTCATGGTGGCCCCCAACTACACTTACCTCAAGCTGAAGATGCCGGGACCAAACAGCACCATCACACTGGGTAGTAACTTCTCGCATGCCTACACATGCGACCACAAGAACTTCGAGCTCGCCACCGGCCTTGCCCACTCTGTCGAACTCCAGAAGCTCGGAAAGGAGGCTGCTCCAGCCATACCCGACTACAAGGAGACGACCGTCGTGAGCGCCTTAAGTCCGACTGAGGAGACCAAGGCAGTAGAGATCGACCCCAGCTACTCGACCAAGATGGTGCGGATCAGGACCAACCTCCCAGCTGAATAGGAAAGCGAGCTCGCCGACTTCCTACGCGCCAACCGGGATGTCTTCGCATGGAAGCCTGCTGACATGCCTGGCATCCCGAGGGAGGTCGCCGAGCACACATTACGCATTGCCCCGGGCTCGAAGCCTGTCAAGCAACACCTACGCCGCTTCAACGATGAGAGCCGTAGGGCTATAGGCGAGGAGATCGCCAAACTCCTGGCGGCCAGTTTCATCAAGGAAGTGTACCACTCCGACTGGCTCACCAACCCAGTTCTTGTAAAAAAGAAAAAATGGGAAATGGAGAATGTGTGTTGACTATACTGGCCTCAACAAGGTGTGACCTAAGGATCATTTTCCTTTACTACGCATAGACTGGATAGTCGACTCCACCTTAGGATGCGAAATCCTCTCCTTTCTGGATGCCTACTTGGGCTATCACCAGATCGTGATGAAAGAATCCGACCAGGTCGCGACCTCTTTCCTCACCCCGTATGGCTCGTACTACTATGTGACCATGTCGTTCGCTCTAAGGAACACCGGTGCCACCTACCAGTGGTGCATGCAACAGTGCTTCACCGACCAGATCGACCCGCCCGACCAACCCGACCAAGTCGAGCGGTCAAAAGGCACTATCGCCGTCTACGTGGACGACATAGTGGTAAAGACGGTTCACGCGAGCGACCTGATCGCAAACTTGGCCGCAACATTCGCGAACATCTGAAGGTTCAGCGTCAAACTGAATCCCGAGAAATGCGTTTTGGAGTTCCGAAGGGGAAACTGCTTGGATACATCGTGTCCGAGCGCGGCATCGAAGCCAACCCCAAAAAGATCACGGCCATTGCTAACATGGGCCCCATACGCAATGTCAAAGGCATACAGAGGCTTACAGGCTGCTTGGTCGCTCTAAGCCGGTTCATTTCCCAACTCGGCGAGAAGGGGATGCTGCTCTACAAGCTCCTCAAGAAGACAGACATGTTTGTCTAGACGGAAGAGGCACAGAAGGCTTTAGAGAGACTCAAATCGTTGCTGACTTTAGCCCCGGTCCTCGTCGCTCCCGAGCGAGAGGAAGCCCTACTCCTCTACATCACAGCAAGCAACCACGTGGTCAACGCCATTCTTGTCGTCGAGAGGGAGGAGCCCAGGCACGTGCTGAAGATTTAGCGACCGACGTACTTCGTTAGTGAGGTGCTCACCGATGCCAAGTTGTGCTACCCCCAGGTGCAGAAGCTTCTGTACGCTGTCCTGATGGCGAACCGGATATTCCTACACTACTTCACCGAGCACGAGGTTACGGTCATCACCTCATACCCACTCGGGGAGATCGTCCGCAACCGCGATGCCGCGGGCCGGATCTCTAAGTGGGTGCTCGAGCTCATGGGGCACAACATCAAGTACGCCCCTCGCACTGCGATTAAGTCTTAGGCCCTGGCCGACTTCGTCGCTGAGTGGACAGAGATCCAGACCCCGACCCCTAATGTCACCCATGAGTACTGGATGATGTACTTCGATGGGTCGGTCATGGGACGCGGCACGGGGGCTAGGGTGGTCCTAATCTCCCCGGAGGAGAACAGGCTCCGCTACGCTATCTGCCTCCACTTCAAGGCCTCAAACAATGTCGTGGAATACGAAGCCCTCATCAACGGGCTACGTATCACCATTGAGCTCGGTGCAACACAGCTCTACGTCCACGGTGACTCAGAACTTGTGGTCGACCAACTCATGAAGGAGTCCTCCTGCAAGAGTCCTCTCATGGCAGCATATTGCCAAGAGGTGTGCAAGCTCGAGGGCAAATTCCGGGGGATTGAACTACATGACGCCCTACGAAAGGACAACAACGCTGCTGACTCCCTGGCGAAAATGGTGGCCAAACGGGAACCAACACTAGATGGAGTCTTCGTGAAAGACCTCCGCGAGCCATCCACCCGTGTCCGGGAGGACCCGATGCAGACGCCGCCTGGCCCCGACCAAGCGCTCGGGGGCTCCACCGCGCCGACGCGGCCTGACCCCGACCAAGGGCTCGAGGGCTCTGATTCGGATAACACGGTGATGACACTTCATCCAGCTAACTGGAGGGCACCACTGCTCACTTACATCCTCGAAGAAGTCCTCCCACCGGAGAGGATGGAAGCACGACAAATCTCTCATCGTGCCAAGATGTTCATTGCCATCGGCGATCAACTCTACAAATGAAGTCCGTCAGAGGTACTCATGAAGTGTATCGCGACCAACCAGGGGAAGTAGCTTCTCCTCGAAGTCCACGCCGGAATTTGCGGACGTCATGCGGCCCCACGTTCGCTGGTCGGGAAAGCTTTCTGCCAAGGCTTCTACTGGCCACAGCATTGTGTGACGCAGATGAGGTGGTCTGCAAGTGCGAGGGATGCCAGTTCTATGCTCGGCAGACTCACCTGCCAACGTAGGAACTACAGACCATTCCCATCACCTGGCCATTTGCAGTCTATGGCCTCGACATGGTTGGGCCCCTCAAGAAGGCCCCAGGTGGGCACACACACATGCTCGTGGTGGTGGACAAGTTCACTAAGTGGATCGAGGCGAAGCCCATCACCAACATCCGCTCCCAAGAGGCGGTCCAGTTCTTCCTCAACATTGTCTACCGGTTCGGAATTCCCAATTGTATCATCATAGATAAGGGAACAAACTTCACTGGCAAGAAGTTCCTGGATTTTTGTGATGGCTACGTTATCAAGGTTGGCCTTGGTCAGACACCGCGGACCAACGGCCAGGTCAACCGGGCCAACGGCATGGTCTTCCAAGGACTCAGCCACGCATCTTCGACTGGCTCAAGAAGCACACCGGCTGATGGGTCACGAAGCTTCCAGCAGTCCTCTGGAGCGTGAGGACGACCCCAAACCGATCGATGGGGTTCACCCCCTTCTTCGTGGTATACGGTGCTGAGGCGGTGTTGCCATCCGACCTTGACTACGACGCTCCAAGGGTAAAGGCGTTCGACCCCGACCGAGCTGCGGAGGCTCAACAGGACACGGTCGACCTACTTGAGGAAGCGTGCAAAACGACGCTCATCCGCTCCACCCACTGCCAACAAACCCATCGCAGGTACCACGAGAGGAAGATCCGGGGAAGAACCCTCGAGGTCGGCAACCTCGTACTTTGGAGGACCCAAACAACCAAGGACAAGCACAAGCTCTCTCCACCATGGGAAGGACCATACACAGTGGCTGAGGTGATCCGCCGGGGCACCTACTGACTGAAGGACGACGACGGCAACATCCTCGCCAACACTTGGAACATTGAGTAGTTACGTTGTTTCTTTCCTTGACTCAGTTCATTACCAGTCCTTTTCCATTCAACACTTGCTCCTACAACACCCCAGCCCGAACACATTCGACCTGGGTCACTCAGAGGCTCCATGGGGCTGTGGCACCCACCCCCTTTTAAAATTTTTTCCGTATCACGCACTTCGCCCAAACAAAAGGGCGCGCCCGAACGAAAGGGCATCCTGTCCTCTAACTCACCCTGAAAACAACTTATCCTCTAGCTTGTGGACCGATCGGACCCTGCCACGACTATGGTTCCGAGCAGCTAAGCCTCGCGAGCCACGCCCGGGTTCTTAAGGTTGCAGCCTACGTCAACGGGCAGGTCAGAAAGGGAAAGGGCAAAAAGCAGAATTTGCTTAAGGGCAAAAATAAGAATGGGCAGGACTAGTTCCTATCATAATCACAACCAAACTAAAAATTGTTCACACGGGGGCTCACGGCCCCCCCACAATTTTATTTCATACATAAAGAAACTAACTACTCCTATTCTGTTGCTCCCCATTGGCCGGGTCAGTCGGCGGCGTAGGTGGCTAGGCCAAGGGCTCCTCGGTCGCAGTCGAGTCGGTGCTCGAGTCAGTCACAGTTGGGACTGCGCCTAGCTCCGCCATGGTGTGCACCACTACATCAGGATCGACGACGCCCTCCTGGCTCACGCGTGCGGCTATCAACGAGCGGCGAGCGTCCATGACCCATGTTGCGATGACATGCTCAACAATCTTCTACGCACCCGGGGACAAGCACTGGCCCAATGCCCGGATCTCCTCGAAGCTCAAGCCATCAGTGTACCCACTACAGATCGCCTTGAAGTCCAGCTCGGGGTAGTGGGTCACCACCGACATCAGCACCGTGATGCCCCGTGGAACACTCCGTCGGTGATGAGCGTTTGGACCATGTCTGAGACCATCGCAAATTGGATGGCGGGTACACTGGTACTCAGGCCCGACCCTAGTACCTCAGTGACCACCACCTGCACCACGTTGCAGAGTTGGTCGAGCTCATCCACAACGGTGGACCGCTCCCTCAGGGACTGGGCTAACGCCTCCGCATTACGACTGACTGTCGCCTCCAGGACTGCACAAGAGACCAAGTCAGTAGAAGGCAAAAAAATGGCATGACCCCAGCCTAAACTCCCGAGATGACGGCACTTACTCTCATTCATGGTGACGGCGGCAACGCGGCCATCCTCCGACCGCTGCAGCTCCTGATGCAAAAGGGTATTCATCTCACCCAGCTCTTGGCTGGCGCTCACAAGGATAGCTTGACCCTCTTCCAGCTAGTTCACCCTCTCCTATAGCCAAGAGGATTCCTACTCCGATGACAAAGCCATCTGCTCAGCATGCACTTGGGCCCTCTGCGCATCAGTGAGCCTTCGCTCGGCATCGGTCTCCCGCTCGACCGCCCTACGCTCTGCCTCCTAGTGTTCCCCAACCGCCGCCTTGATCTCCACCAGACAGGCCCTTGTCACAGTAAGTGCCTGCTCGGCAGCAGTCGCCCGATCAAGCGCGCTGCATTTCACCTCCTGGCGCTCCCTGTCCATCCTTGAGGCCTTCGCCAGGTGGGACTCTGTCGAAGCAAGTTCCCACTCGGCAGTGGCTGCACGCGCCGCCCATTCCTAGGACTCATGACGGGTAGCCTCCATCTCACGGACAAGTTCCCCGACTCGCCGCGACGCCGCTACGTCCTGCTCCTGCCGACCATGCCCCTCCCGGAGGGACTGGGATTTGCGGGCCGACAGCATTGCCAAGCTCTATGAGACAAGCGTGCACAATTAAGCGACCATGCAACGCCAAGAGACAAGAAATGAGATCAAGATCATGGAAGAGCCTACCTTGGCAGCGCGGGGCAAGTCGATGGATGCAGCCTCACGGGCAGCCTTGGCCCTCGTCAGGAGATCCTCCATCTTCTCCATGATATGAGCGAGGTCGGACTGCACCGACAGACTGCTCCGCCTGACAAGGTCCCAGAGCCCGTCCTCCTCCCGATCACGGAGCACGAAACGCACCTTTCCAAGCTCGTCCACCTTGGCCCACACCAGGTCGCCAGCCACTTCTAACTGGACAGAAGCCCCAACCGCCACCATCTCGAACGACGCAAGGATTGTAGCTTGATCCCTGGGCAGTGGGATGCTCGAGTCAGCTACTCCGGTGTTCTCCTCAACGTCGAATGAAATGGTCATCATCGGGACATCGCAGCCCACCAACAGCTCCTCTTCCTCTCTCCCGGTCACCTCCTGCGCACCATCCTTAGGCGGGCTCGGGAGACCACTCACGAAGGCGTTGGCCTAAGCCAGCTCGAGGGACATCCGAACCTTCGCCACTCCATCAATGGCCTTGACCCCGGTTCCTTCACCCTCCTCCAGCTCCGACCAGAAGGGTGAGCCGAGGGTATGCAGCCCTCCTCCGGGTGAGACAGAAAGCTCTCCTTCCTCCCTCACCTCCTCTACGACCAGTAGGGGAGGGAGTGCCACGGTTACTGCCGTCGTAGGACCCGTCGCCACTATAGGCATCATCGTCATTGCAACTGCACCCGTAGTAGCCACCGACGGGGAAGAAACAAGCCCCATCAAGGTGGGACGAGCCAACCTCAACCTGCTCCCCCTATCGCCCATCGCGACTAACCGTAGGCTGGGCGTCCAATCCATGTGCGTGGGAGGCGGCACGATGGTCATCTGAGCTCGCGGCGGTTTGCTACAAAACGAAGGTAAGACAAAAGATTAGCCACGCTAAAGGACTCGATCGCATGAGCAAGGGAAGCTGTGATTACGTATGTGATCAGGGGAACCACGAAGACCACCAGGCCAGAGCCGCCCGGGGGCTGCCACCCACACTCCTTCAGGACGACCGAAGGTGGGGGCACCCCGACCGAGCCACGGTCGGCCTGTAGATGACTGCGGCCACCAGTTCACGGCAGATCAACCACAACGGCTGACGAAGCATCCCTCCGACAAGTACAAGGCGTGTCCGCCGACTCCCCGGTCGCGGGCGTATGACCGCGTCCCTCCAACTGGCCGCCGCACACCATAACGATCGAAGCTGGGGGTTGCGACGCCAACAATACCTCCGGATGGCGCGACAATGATCGTGCTCGCTTCTCCTCCCGCTCGCGGGCGATGTCCCTACTCGCAACACGCTTCCTCGACTCAGGGGCACTGGAAGGTTCCCCCACACCACGCGCTCCACCATAGGGTGCGACCATGGGCTCGCGGCGCCCAGTCGCAATTGTGACGACGTTCCTGCAAGTCCCGCTCCCTGCAGAGTCTGAGTCATCTCCCAACCCCGACCCCAAGGGGTCTGAAGGCCTAAGCTCCGCCTCCACCGCCGTCGGGCTCTCACCGCAATGAACCCGCTAGCTGATTTCTCATGCCTCTAGGCCTTCTCAACCCTCTTCTTCTTCTGCTCGTCCGCTGCCTTCTTCTCGACAGCCTACTGAGCCACACCCTCTGGTCCCTACGGGAGGCTCGGTCAGGACTTGTAGCGCTCAAGTCCCTACAAGACAAATTGACTCGATGTCAGCTGGAAAATTTGGATAAAGAAGAAAGAGGACACAAGGGGAGAAACATACCAAGTCGGGCCACCTCCCAGCTTGGAAAGGCTCGGGTGTCCCCTGAGGGTCGCATCGCTCTCCAATTGCAGCACTTGGCCGAGGCACCCCCAAATCTCGCTCTCTGGCAACTCCGTTGATGATGCGTGTTCTGGATCCGACGGGCCAGAATACTACCACATTGTTCGAGTCCTCAGTCCCAGCTGAGTGAGCCGCCAATGGACAAAAGTGTCGAAGACCCGCAGTCCATTGAGGCCCTCATCCACACGTTGTTGCAGTGCTGGTTCGAGGACCTCCATGTGACTCTCGTGCTTCCAAGTAGGTCCCCATGCCCAGCTCTCCAGCCTCGTCAACCTCCCTCCGGTGAACTTAGGCAACGGCGCCTCCACCGGGTTCCAGATATAGAACCAATCACCATGCCATCCCCAATTGGAATCATTATGGGAGTATAGCAGGTAGACGACCTTAGGCTTCCGCTGCAGCGCAAATCCACTGATCGGGGCTAGAAGGCCCACTTTCCCCTTTTCCTCCAACTAGGGATGCCCGACGAAGAACTTCGCGAAGAAGTCCACATGCGGCTCCATCTCAAGGAAGGCCTCACAGACGGTGACGAAGCCGGCGATGTGCAGCACTCCATTGGGGTTGAGATGCTGCAACTCCAGTCCCCAGCGGTGAAGAAGCCCGCACAAGAACCAGTGCACGGGGTATCTGAGCCCGCGCTCGTGGAAGGCAAGGAGACGACCTCATCAGGGTGAGGTTCTGGGACGATAGTCTCTGGCTTCGGTGCTCTCCAACCTGCGACCACCTTTGGTGGTAGCAAGCCCCTCCGTGCAAAATCCTCCAACAAATCCTCCCGCACGGTGGACTCCCTCTAGAGCGACATCACACGGTGAATGGCGGCAAACGGTTCTGTAAGGCTCCCTTCTTCTCTCTCTCTCTCTCTCTCTCTCTCTCTCTCTCTCTCTACCCTCTTCTTTCCCGGAACTCACTGCAGCGCATGAGAAGTTTTGGGTGAAAAGGCGGAGGAGGAAGCAATGACAAATAGAGGGTGATGAAAGGACCAGCCTGAAGACCTCCACCCCTCCCCTATTAAATAGGTAAGGGGGCATGGAGCCTAGGCATACAGGATGCAAACGGAGGGACGTGCCCCCACGCAATGGGACACGACCCATGTGGGGCCCACCAACTGCCATGGCAGAGTCACAAACAGCGGGGCACAACCGCACGCAAGCGCCCCTTCGCCTTTCAAGGCAAGGGAGTGAAGGGTCCCATCGTGAGAACCTCCACTAAATCGAGGCCGGTAGGCACTCAGGCTGGTCAGATCGGCGAAGGGACCCAACACTACAGCCTTTCCCGAACCAAGGCTAATAGGCCACATAGGTCGGCCGGACAGATCGGGCATCCGATGGGAGTCGGTTAGAAAATAGTGGAATACTAACATGCAGGTCATGTCGACCCCATCACGAACGATGGATACGGATTCCACTCGGGCGTACCCGCTAAGGGTGCCCCGAGCTGGCCACTCAAACCGTCGAGATAAGCAACGCTCGCTTAGCCTCCTCCGGTCATGGAAACCGCGGGTGGGGTGATGCCTGAAAGTCCGACCAAGGTAATATTACCGACCCCCCCCCATTTACTTTACCTATGAACAAGCACTCATCCATGTCATGCATGCATGCATTCATGCATCATACATTCATCTCATATGTGCTGTCATTGCATCTCAATTGCTTTGCGTCACGTCACAAAGCAATAGTCGGCTCATCCAGAATGACCGGCGACCAACCGAGGTTCAAAGGCCGGCCCGCGAAGGGCTTGAGGCCGCCTCGTGTCAACCAGAGCCATCAATGCCTACATCTCGTGCCTCCTCGGCATGCACCTTCGCTGCCGCACCACCGAGTGCAGCAGGCCGGAAGGATGAGATGGAGGCCAAATGACTTCCGGCGATCGGTGGCCCAAGGTACGAGCGCGACATGGAGGATAAGCAGGCCAAGTCTCCCCTTCCTCCTGAGGCGGCACCCTCGTCCTATCATCCAGCCTCAGATTGCATGTCGGAGCCATGTTAGGAGAGTTCTTCTCACATCACGGCTCCCGGACATACCGCAGGCGACAGTGATAAGGAGGTCAAATACCATTTACGAGAGATCTTCTGGCATCATGAGGAGCGGCCAAAGCCACCCTTGGCGAAGAGCAAGAGCCTCAAACCTACCAGATCTATGACCCTGGCCGTGTCTACAAACCACGTCATGGGGACTCCAGATGCAGAAGCCCCTCGATTTATATCCAGGCGGACAGCCATGATCCGGGAACAGTTACGATACACGTCCGTGGGTGCGCGATAAAACCGCCTGGCATCGAGGCAGCGGTTCAGCAGCCACACGGTAATGGCGCCTAGCATTGAGGCGACGGTTCGACTACCGCGCTACAAAAGGCACCAAAGACTGAGGTGAAGGTACCGAGCCACGAGGTATCTGTACGATTCCTGTGTGGGATCATCCTTATCGTCTCAGATACACGACTAGACCCTGCGATGTGGCCCGTCCGCTCCACAAACAAGACAAAAATGAATAACACCCCCATGTGTGTTCCCCCAAATGGAACATTCCAACTGAAATCCCCTTCACAACTTCAACAAAGTCCCAAAGGGGCTCGAAGGCTCCTGATGGGTCTATAGACCCGGGGTTCCCCACGGGACTGACTCCTCACAACACTTGGCCCCACAAAGGGCTCGACAATAGCACGCATCTGGGCTGGCCTAGCTGCGCAATGCCAAGCCAAAAACACGACCCAGCCACCAATCGGCTCCTCCGACTGAGAGGCCCGGTCGAAGCCCCAACCCAAGGGGTCCAGCCAGAAGTGGGACCACAATCCGACCCCGACCGAGATCTCTCGACCGAGTACTCCCGATCGGATACTCCCGAGCGGGAATATACTGTACCTCCCATACTACTCCCCCGACCGGCATGGTCGGGGTCGACTAGGACTACCGACCGGGGACACACACTTGGTGTGGGCCTAGGAAGCAGGTGGGATGGATAACGAGGCGGCACCCATGTCAGTCGGTCACATGCAAAACCGTACCATGCCACGCGAATGCACCTTACTTCACCTGAGCTTTTAAAGTTATGGTTAGATAAATGGAATCAAAATAAATATTAAATAAGAAGGATAGAATGGGAATTGCACATCTAGGTTATTAAGGATATTCAGAAACAGGATAACTTTCCAAAATGAACTTGATCTACCCTAGAGTGACCCCTCCTTTTCTTTTTAGAAGATTAAGAGAAATAAACTTTATATATGTACACAATTACCATCAATCTAGCCCAAGGATTTAAATCATGAATGGACCTTACTTCACCTAAGATGAACCCACCTTTCTTTTATAGTTCAAGTGAATGAAATAATAATATATGTGTACACAATCACCATCAAATCAAACCTAGGGTTTAAAACACGAAATCACTTTATCTCACGAAGAACTCAAGTTTGAATCTTGACTAGGGATACGTGTTCATTGTAAGCTTTACACTTCCGCAAAAATATCTGCATTCATCTTGCATATGAAATCATGAAACTTGAATCATTGCATATGCTTATCGTGTAGAAGCGAATCTCGCTGACGGAACGTACGAACTGCTCCCGACGACCGAGGAGGTACCTGCTAAACTGCATCAAGTCGAGGCTGAGCAAGAGCCCAGTCAAGCTTCAAACAAGCTCCCTACTAAGAACAGGAAGGCAAGCCCCAAAGCATAACCCAGATTTCTAAATTGATGCACTACTGATGTTGATTATGTTTGTGCATTTAAGTTCATAGGAGTTGATTGCAAACTTAGTTGCATGATCTTAGGTACCTATGGGTGAACACTAGTATGATAGGTCTAGTAGTTGCAATGCTAAATAGGGACTCAGTAAAAGTCGAGTGATTTTCTATCACTCGCGAGTTATAGGAGTTGCTTGCTTATTTGTACTGCAACCATAAGGATGATGGACGGGGTCGGGCTTTGATTCTGACTCGGTGGAATTGCCCCGTCTATCTAGGAAAAGATACTAAGGTCAAAATGTGTTTAGATCTATGGTCAAGTGTTTGAACGTACTAATCTCATACCTAGTATGGGATAGGGAAGCCTATACTTGATTGAACCGGGATGTGAGTAGACCGCCCCACTATCTCTGGAACGGAGTTTCTCCTGGTGCATCATGTGGGTACAAATGCAGCCACGGTACGGCGACGTCTGGAATCGTGTGGTATTGTATCCAAGGGATGTGGGCCTGACACGTGCCTGAGGATTGATGGGGACGGCTGACATGTGTGGACCCGTCATGGCATGCAATGTCGTGGGGTTAGGCTCACCTTGCAAGGTTTAAAAACTCGATTCGAATTGTCTATTGCTCATAGTTTGAGACTGCTTGATCTATTCTTGGCTATTTGTACCTAATAGAATTAGTTGTTCTTGACTTATTTCTCTACATTATAACGTTCTTGATAATGTTTTGAATCTGCACTATTGCTAATAGGATGACAGTATTCAGATTAATTAGCATAGTTTGGTATAATCACATTTTTCAAGAATCTAACACAACATAGCCAACATTGAAGCGGGAGATAATACCTTCAAGAATCTAACACAACATAGCCAACTATGCCTCTAAATTGAAGCCTTCTTAGTAACATTTAAATTTTATCATCTACTAATAGGATAATACCATTCAGGTTATATATGAAACACCTGTGTGATTATATTTTCGAGTATGGTTTTACCTTTATATGCAAAACCCATAGTCAGTGGGATTCTGGAATGCCTTCTTAAAAAGATATGTTGCAGCAATTACTGCTCTCCCTTATACCAGTGATGTCCCGCCACCTAAGAAACAATGTTTTCTTGGAATTTGAAGTTTATGGGCCGCTCATTTGATGCCACAAATTATATGTAATGTTCAAGTTTATTTCGAGTTGTAGAAATTCATGACTACATCTTACTACAGGGCACCCTGCAAAAAAAATGGCTCTAAAATTTTCTCCTGGAGCTGGAGAAAAGAGTTCATAAGCTTCTAACACCGTAACCAAAGTTCAAACAAATAAAATTATGAAAGAACATGAGCCGGTATGTGATTTTCACTTTTTCAGACAATCTATTCTACTCCTAGCCTTATAATTATAAGCAAATTTTGATGCCAATTTTAATGGTGACTGGCACCATACTTATAAGGAAATTCTAATTGTTTGAGCAATATTTTTGCTTCTATTTAAATTAATATGTATATTTTGTATCATCTATATATAACTGCAGGCAATATTTTTTGAAGAAAGCACTGAAATTTGCTTCCAGTTCCGATGGGAAAGAACAGAATCAGCCATGTTTCCTGATGACGAGAAGAAAAATGCATCTCCTGATCCGAGGGGTTGCAGAAGGGCGTGTGGCTGATGTAGGGCTCGATATTTCCATTTGTCGATTGCTGAGACATTGCATGGAATCATTAGACAAGTTTTTTTTTACAGAACAGTAGGACCTTTTTCACGAGATTCAACTACAGGATCTTCATTTGTTGGTTGATCTTTGTAGTTTCTGGTTATGCTACAAAATAGATAGGCATGATTAGCTAGGTTGTTTTATACCTTATTACGGAAGAAATTTCTTGAATTTTGCACTTGCACTGCTGGTGAATATGCCCATGTGGCTTTGTAATTAAAATTTGCATTTTTGTGTATGAACAAAAAGTATCCAGTCTATAGTTGATTAGCAAGACATATAGTCTATAGTTCTTTTGTACCATCTACGTCCAACGCGATGGTCCAAAAGACTCTTTGTGAGTACTTCGCTCCCTCAGCCTCTCAGGTGCTGAAAGGTTCCAAGGTGCTGAAAGGTTCCAAGGTGGACATGGGGAACATGAACTTCGAGATCAAGATGGGTCTCATTGCCATGGTGCAGGCTAGCCCATTCTGCGGGAAAGCCAACAAGGACGCAAGCGCCCATCTGCAATGGTTCCTAGAGCTCTGCAGCACCTTCACCATTAGAGGGGTTCATGAAGATCCGACTGTTCCCATTCTCTCCTCTTGGGAGGGCGAAGCAATGGTTCTACGCGAGCCGCGTGGAGGTGAATACATGGGAGAAATGCTTTGCAGCATTCCTCGCGAAGTTCTTTCCATTAGGCAAAACCAACACCCTTCGGGGAAGGATTTCGAGTTTCCAGCAAGCAGCTACCGGGTCGATTCCTGAGGCATGGGAAAGGCTTCAAGATTGCATCCCGGCCTGTCTTCAGGACTTCTACAACGGGTTGACTCCAACAGCCCGAAGTCATGTTGATGCTGCTGCTGGAGGAGCCTTCTTCTCGCTGACTATTGAAGCTGGGACAACTTTGATCGAGAAGATGGTCTCCAACCAAGGGTGGAGCGATGAATGACTCCAACCCCATCAGAGAGGTATCCATACCGTCAAAGAAGCGGGCATGCTTACCACAAAGATGGACCTCCTCATGAAGAGTGCTGGTATTTCTTATGGCCTAAAGATTAATTCGAGACTAATTCTGCAAGCACACAGAATCACCATTGTAGCATTTCACCCGAGAGTATCCCAAGGTATCGTATTTATATTTTCCTTAGGGAAGCACTAGTGGCGTAGATGATCGGTAAATTCGAGTGTTACCACAACTTAACGAACTACAACTCATCGGGGGTAATGATAGATAAGCATGATAACTATGACACAGAGGAGATCCAAGATAAATAAAGATAGAGAGCGGACTATCTAGTTGGGAGGACAACGAGACGAGACTAAGTTCCTAATGTGAACGGAAAAGGTCCATCTTACTCCCCTCACCTATCCACTTTGTCCGCTTAACCCTTGAACAAAATTTAGGCTCACCTTACTCCTTGGAACTATTTCATTTGGTCCAATATACCCCTAATTAGATTTCTCTTTTTTTTCTCTTCGTGTATGAGTTGAATTTTGAGTTCAAATTTTCTGAGCAGATGCAAACATGATGCCTTTACGATTTTTTCATTGTTATTTTCATAGGTTAAGAATATTTAATACGAAATTGATCTTAGATATACAAAACTGTATAAAAAGTAATATGAAAAATTGCTAATGTATTTTTCTAATGTAAAGCATCATGACTTAGCAAAAAGTAATATGAAAAATTGCTAATGTATTTTTCTAATGTAAAGCATCATGACTTAGCAAAATCTGAAATTAAAACTCAACTTCTACACAAAGAAACAAAAAAGAGGAATTTAATTAGGGATAGATTGGATCAAATGAAATAGTTCGGGGAGTAAAGTGAGTCTAAATTTTACTTGGGGGTTAAGTGGACAAAGTAAATAGGTGAGAGGAGTAAAATGAATTTTTTCCTTTAATTTAACAGCTGTCGTAATCCTGATGATTTTTGAACTCATCGGCTATACTGTAATACGAGAACCAAAGATATGACCATTAGCTTTCGATAAAAGCCACATGACCCAACGGCAATCATGTTGACCGGAAGAGAATGTCCAGCAATCTTTATTGGCTTCTGAGGGCAGTCCCAATAGAGTATTTATGGTACTATTAATTACCTTGACAGCTCAGCTATTTGCTTATGTGGCAAAACAATTAATGAGGAGTGAGAGGTCAAAATAGAGAAACCATTTCCTCCTCACGGAACAGAAGTCGACACAAGCACCGAGACACCACGAAACCACCGAAATGGCGTTGGGGAGACTCGAGCAGTTTCTTTCGGCATGCATCCGGATCCCGTACGCCGCCGCCGCAATTCCTCTCCCGCTTTTCCTCTCCCGCCGCCGCCGCAAGCCATCTCCCACGCGCCCTCTCCCGCCGTATCGCCATCTCCCGCGCGCCCTCTCCCGCCGTATCGCCATCTCCCGCGCGCCCTCTCCCGCCGCATCGCCATCTCCGCCGCTGCAAGCCCTCTCTCGCCGCCACAAGCTGCGAGCCGCTCCCTTGGCTCCTCGACCTCCTTCCTCCGCGTGCTCCGCCGCCTCCACATGGGCCTCCTCACCGCCGGGCTCCTCCACGCGCCGTCGCACCCGCACCTCACCCTCCGCCTCACTCACCTCTACACGCTCTCCCCCAACCTCCCCACCACCGCTGGAAGCCCTCTCCCGCCGCCGCCGCAAGCCCTCTCCCTCCTACGCTTGATCCCCAATTCCTAGACCTAGCCTCCTCTGCCCTCAATCTGAGAAAATGAATTTCAGGAGAGGCACTGGTGCTGGTGCTCCTGCTGTTGTTGCTAATGCTCCTGCCGCCGTTGCTGCTGGATCTCCGTCAGCCGCAAGTGTTCAACTCGCCGGTTTTCCTGCGTGGTGGACAAGCTCATCTCCTATGGCCTCTCCCACTGTAGGGTATGTTTATTTCACTCCTACACAAGTCCTTCACGCAGTGCATCTATTATGGTTTCCCTTTTTGTGATTGATGAAAAGTATGTTTGATGGTCAAGCTAATATTTGTGCTAGTTATTGTCAAGTGCAATCGTGAATATCCAATAGATTATATTTGTTTTGTCAAGTGCAAGTACTCAGGTGTCAGGTCTTAGTTTCTGAACTGGTAGAGCTCTCATTCTGGTAGAGCTCTCATGCAATGGGAGAGTATTTCAGAAAGGAAATAAGAGGTACCAAGGTTGGTGTATTCTGTCCACTGTTGTTCCTAAGAGTTCAGGTGGCCTTCAGTGTGACGTTCTGTTCCTAGGATGGTTTTGATCCAGTTGGCAACATGGTTTTGTCAGGCTTTTAGCTGAACTGCCCTGATCCATGTTGTGTATTTATAGGAGTGTCTATGCATTAGCCTCGCAAAGGAAATCATTTATCATAGCTCCATTTTCTGCTGAGATGTCAGTATCAAATATTGTGGTCTAGGAACAGTAATAGAACTCATGTAAGTCGTTTTTCATGTGCTTGTTTCCTTTTCTAGGATACCATGTTAACTTCTAAGCTTAGAATTACTTGGTAACATAGTTAAGGTATTTTGTTATCCCAATGTTCAAGTGCAACCTCCTTGAGTTGATTATGAAGATGCATCACGTCAGTGTAAATAAGAGGTGCAGTAGATCCTAGTCAAGCTATCATCATCTGATATATTCCGCATGTCGCTGACAGAAATGCTGTGCACATCATCAGCATGTCTTTTTTTATAAATAATCACTATGGTTGTAGCACATTAGTTGCACTGAACATATTTTTTTCTTTTTTCAGGATTTACCCACCAGGTGGGTTTACCAATGTGCAGTTAGATCAATCTCCTAACCATCTCAATGAAAATTTCCATTTTGTTAGAACTACAAAAAGGAAAAGTGCAACTTCTCCAATTGCTCCAAGTTCTGAACAAACCCCGATAGGCAGAAGCAATGCAAAAAATAAAAAAACAATCGATGTTGATGCGGATGCTGATGAAAACCCTCAAGATCCTAGAACCGACAAGCGATTGAACTGGACGAAAGATGAAGACATTAGATTGGTAAGCCACCTTTCTTACTTTGTAAAATTTTGAGTCTGGAGTATATGAAAAATTATGTTTGGTTGTAAACTTTGAGCTGTTGATTTTTTAAATGTAGGCCAGTGCTTGGTTGCGTAACTCAAAGGACCCGGTTGATGGAATTGACAGAAAGGAAGATCAATATTGGGCGGATGGTACTAAAGAGTACAACCAGACCACAAAGAATTGCCGCCAGAGAAACCGGAACCAACTGAAAATCCGTTGGGATCGTGTTAAGAAACCAGTGAGTGAGTATCATGGTTGCTGGATACAAACCAATAGAGTGTACAGAAGTGGGTTTAGTGATGACCAATTGATGGATCTTGCTGACAAGATGTATGCCTCTACATATAATGATAAAGATTTCATGCTGAAGCATATATGGAAGGTTGTTCGAGATGAAAGGAACTGGTCTGCATATGTTAAAAAAATGGAAAAGAAAAAGGAGAAGGGTGCACTACTATGCCAGCTAAAGTGGTGAATTTGGATGATAATCCTAATATTCGTCCTATGAGTCATAAGAAGGCCAAGGATGAGCGCTATGGGAAAAAGAAGGCATCTGATGCTTATTCAGCTATTACTGAGAAGCTAGACAAGTTCATTGAAGTAAGCACAAAGGCTAGAAAGGACCGTGAGAAGGTGTCAGATGTGCAACAAAATTTGCAAACAACAAACTTGAAGCGGCCAAACTTGCACATAAGGCAGCACAAGAACAAGTGAAGTGTAAAATGCTAGAAACTTATAAAGAGCTACTGTTAGCACCCACAAGCAATTTGAGTCACATGCTTCGGCTGAGAGGGAGAAAGCATTGGAGAGCATGAGGATGGTCTTATTTGCTACAGATAATTAAGGTATTTGCTAAATTGAAACTGCATATGAATATGAAAGTGTGAATCTGAAAATTGAAAACTGCATGTGAATCTGAAAACTGCATGTGAATCTGAAAGTCTGAAAACTGCATGGTCTTATTTGCTAAACTGATAATTAAGGTATTTGCAAACTGAGTGTGCAGTGACTAGAAACTGAAAACTTTTGTGTATTTATTTCGTGTCAGTATTTATTTCCTGTGAAATTGAAAACTTGTGAGAACACCTGTCAGTATTGCAAACTGAGTGTATGAACACTTGTGTTATTTCCTTGCAGATGATGATTTCTGGAGTGTTACGTGACCTGATGATGGATGAGAGATGATGGATGATGCCACCTTATTATTTTACTATGCATATCATGAACTTTAGTTCTTTTGTTATCAACTATATGTGCTACCTATTATCAGTTTTTTTGTTATCCAGAGACAGTTCTTTTGCTATTATTAATATATGATCTACATGGCTGATAGCCACATATGATCTACTTCCTTTTTGTATTGTATTTAATTTATCCTTTGCATGAACACTACTATAAAAATCATGGGTTTGGAGAAATAGTTTCTATTGTACATTAATTACTCTCTTTTTCCCTTGAAAACTACATCCGGAAAACATCCATTGGGACTGCCCTGAGACCGCTATATTTGGCCGATCATTAATATGATAAGTAATGAGTAATATAATCACTCCGTTGTACTATTTGCAGAACGTTGATAAGGAGACCCCACAATTAAGCAACATCGGCAGGCCGATTAATTGTTCCTTCCTTGTCATCGATCAATCCTCAAAAGCTGGAAAACAAGTAGCCTATGAACTAGTTCAAAGTATTCGAATTCCAACAATCTCATCGGCTATGTACACGGTGGCGATCATCAGCCCGTAACCCACGTCTACACCGGCAACGAAGTAGCTGAGCACCAGCGTGGCGCAGTCGCCGATGAGGCCCATGAGTAAGGCGCTGGAAACGAACGCAGCCACGACGACGACGGTGAACCGGCAGCCAATCCAATCAGACGTCCGCCCCGCCGCAAAGGAGCCGATGGGCGAGTAGAAGTTGAGGATGCCCATGAGGTACGTCCGTGAGCTTCAGGTCCTTCTTGATGTACTGCGCTGCTCCGCTCGTCACCCCGACGTCTTCGGATTCCAACAGCACACGGATGTTGTGACTTGTGACCTCTTGGACTACCGATATTTTTCATATTGAATATTGCCCTGGAACTTTGACCTTGGTCATATCGGCTTATTATTATATATAAGCCTGATAATTCTTGCTCCTTATATCATCAGCTGCGGGAAAACTGACTTGCCTTGTCAGTCATTGAACAGCCGATATGTACTGGAGCAGCTAACGAATCAAGGCAACAGGCAGCAGCAGCCAAACAAATCATAACAAAGCTATACACGTTGGTCTTCTAAATGCACTTGGCCGGCTCATGCTCCTGGGCTGTAGCACGTATAATAGCAGTCAAACACTACCGGCTAATGATAAAGGCACGCTCTGTTGAACTCACTAATACGACGATAATGCAACAGATCTAGAAGGTAAAATAGCCGATAGATCTTAACCAGGATAAACTTGATTCTACACTAGTCGAGAACTCACCTTCCATGCGCTTCCTTTTATTCCGGTTTAAAGTTAGCCCGGGATAAAAGTTTACGAACTGGGACTAAAGCTTAGTCACTAGCGGAGGGCTCACCAACCGGGACCTTTTATCTCGGTTGCAAAGGCTAGTGGAAAAAAAAGGTCCCAAGAGACCTTTTATCCCGGTTTGAAGCACCAACCGAGATAAAAGACCCCCCTTTTATCCTGGTTGGTAACACCAACCGGGATAAAAGGGTCGAGGGCCTTTTATACCGGTTTGTAATACCAACCGGGATAAAAGGGAGTCTTTTATCCTGGTTGATGTTTCCAACCGAGATAAAAGGATCCCCACGGATGGCTAAAAAAGGGACTAAATCCCTCGAACCCTTTTATCCCGATTTGTAATACCAATCAGGATAAAATGGGATCTTTAGTCCCGGTTGGTGTTTCCAACCAGGATAAAAGGGTCTCCACAAGTTAATACAAAAGGATTGCATCCCCTATATAGTCAGATGTGTTATGTAGGTGGGATGGTAAGGAAGCTACGCGCGAGGCTTGAGGTCGTGGGTTCGAATCCCACGCACCGTGCACGCGCATATTTCGCGTGAAAAATCGCATGACTTGTGACTTATGGGGGGATCCCCTGGGATTTCTTTTTTTTTTTGGGTTGCGCCACGCCTGGCGACCCTTTTTAGTCCCGGTTGAGTGACCTGGAACAAAAGACCCCCCCTTTTGTCTCAATTGGTTTATCCCGGATGGATTTTCGGGAGATTTCTCCCTACCAACCGGGACTAAAGGCGAGTTTTCTACCAGTCACATACTTGCAAGACATGATATGAATCGATAGCTGGTAGGTAAATTAGATGAAATTACATAGATGCACCGGTAATTAAAGCCTAAAGCATCTGATAATGGGCGATGCCTACAAACGAACCGGAGGTCGAGGCGATGTAGCCATATTCACTGAAGAAGTTGTCGAGAAACTACATTACTCCTACTCTGTTGGGGAAAAGGGTTTCGCTTGGCACCCCCACTTTTTCGTCTCATTGGTTTTTGACTGTTTTAGCATGTTTAGAAGAGGATGGTGACTTGGTAAATAGTCCAGCCTATGAGTAAAAGGGCAGTCCATGTAAAGGTTGGAAGGACTAGTTGTAAATTTTGCATCCACAATGGGCTTGGAAGCTAATTGCCACCCCGTTCCCTTCTATATAAAGGATCCATGGAGCATTGAGGTTATGGACTCTTCGAGCACTTCCATACTTCTCCCTCCAAGTTATAACTACACTCTCTTTTTATATCTCTCTTCTCCTGCTGGCGTCGCCAACAATTACCGCTCAACGCATGTTTGGCTTGAAAATGATAATGATGGATAAGAAATTTTAAAAAGAGAGACATAATTTCGGAGCAACGAGAAATAACTTCGGATGGTGATCTCGTGGCTTCGTTTTCTCCGCTTGTGACTTCGTTCGCGATACAGTTTGTTCGTCGTCCATCTGGTTGCTGGCAACAACTTCGCCCGTCCCGTGGCCCATCGGCAACTTCTTCGTCCCGGACGTCAGTCAACTTGGTCCAGCGAAGTTGGATCAGCAAGGCTCTGGCACAGCATCATCTTCGGGCCAACGAGCCCGGCCAATTTCGGCCCAGGGGTACATCGACTGTATTCTTTGGGTTCCAAATTTACTACATGGCTAGACATTGGTTTTCTGCTTTGGATTGGGCCTCAGCCCACATCAGTACGCCTCTGGCACAGCATCATCTTCGGGCCAACGAGCCCGGCCAATTTCGGCCCAGGGGTACATTGACTGTATTCTTTGGGTTCCAAATTTACTCCTTGGCTAGACATTGGTTTTCTGCTTTGGATTGGGCCTCAGCCCACATCAGTAAGCAAAACCAAATGATTGACTTCGGTGTTGGGCTGGTCAGCTCCACTTCACGGATTGGGCCACCACCTATTTCGGATTATTATTGGGCTATCACTTCGTTTGAACACTGGTCTCCAAGCCCGAAATATCTGTCTACGTTCGCAAAGCAACACCCGGGGCTCGTGACTTCATCTTGGGCCAATTTGTTAGCTTCGTTCTTGGGTCGCGGTGAAAAGCACATGTATGCAACGGCGGAAACATCTTCCGGAAGATTTTTTCCGAAGAAACATCCGCTTTAAGATTTGTGTGAGAATAGGATCCAACTGTTGCCGATCTTCTTCTTCTTCCTCCGCTTCTTCTCCTCCGCTATGGGATGAGGTTGGCCCAACGACGGCGGTAGTGGTGGAGTTAGGGTTAGGGTTCGGGATTTCCGGGAGCTCCTGTGTCCACCGGGCTTAGAGGAGGCATTACTCTGTTGATTTGCAGTTACGAGTATATTACACCAAACATTCCAAAGAATGTTATAATCATCTGTTTTTACAGAGTGCATTCTTTAAATATTTATTAGATGCATTAATATAAAAAAAATTAAAAGTGAAAAGGGCGGATGTGGATTTTTCTTTGAACACAAGTGACTTCGTTTAGTGGAATGGATCATCCGTTTTCCATCGGACCTCATTAACTAAGTGCAGCAGCGAATATTATATTCTTTATCCAATGTTATGCTAGTATTAATCATGCCGAAGTGTTTATTCATAGTAATTAGTAAACATATTTGCACCCGCTCACAAGTTTTTGCAGCCATATGCTCATGATGGGTCTTAGGATCCACATAGCACGGTGACTATCAAAAAACAACTTCGGCCCAGTGGAAATGGGCGTTAGTCATATAAGCCCAGGCTCCAATTTGTTTTATTTTTATTTTTACTTCGGGCATGGTTATTGGTGCGACATCGTTCTGGGCCTATTTCCAACTTCGCTTTTGGGCTGCAGCATTCAGGGTCAACTTCCTTCTCAATCGAACTTTTTTTATTTTTATATTTTTTTTCGATTTCTCAGAAATATATAGTCGGATGAAAAAATTGCAAAACTAGGCTATTATCGCCGGGTGGACCGGCGGAAGGGTCTTACCGCCGGCCCAGCCGGCGACAAGGAGTACACCCCTCCGCACCACACTTTCGAAAAATCATAACTAATTCATATCAACTCGGATGGAGATAAACTTTATATGAAACTTGTAGATCTCTACGAGATCTACAACTTTGTAGTTAAATTTTTTTTCATTTGATGTCATGTTGATGCTCAAATAATCGACACAAGTTTCAGATCTAAAATTCAATTTTTAGATCTGAAATTGGGCAGCACACTTTCAAAAAATGATAACTAATTCATATGAGATGAGATAGAAATAATATTTATATGAAAATTGTAGCTATTGACGAGATTTACAATTTTTTTAGTTCAAACTGTTTTCATTTGGAGCCATTTAATTACTGAAATAATCGACACAAGTTTCGGATCTAAAAATTGAATTTTAGATCTGAAATTTGTGTCGATTATTTGAGCACCAATATGATATCAAATAAAAAAAGTTTTAACTAAATAGTTGTAGATCTCGTTGAGATCTACAATTTTCATATAAAATTTATCTCCATCCGAGTTGATATGAATTAGTTATGATTTTTTGAAAGTGTGGTACGGAGGGGTGTACCCCTTGTCGCCGGCTGGACTGGCGGGCAAACCCGCCCAACCGCCGCCTGGACCGGCGATAAGGCCCTATCGCCGACCCACCCATCGCCGACCCAGCCGGCGACGATAGCCTAGTTTTGCAAATTTTTTTATTTGACTATATATTTTTACAAAATGCTAAAATAAAAAATAAAAAAATAAAAAAAGTTCTCAACATTGGCTGATTTCAGCCCAGCTTTGACACAACTTCGATCTGTGGCGAGCTGCCTACCTCGGCCCAGCCCACTTCGCACACTGGTCTAGTGAACAACTTCGCTGGTGATGACTCTGGCACATCGGCCAACTCCGGTCACCAGGCGGGCCCAAGTCCGCTTGCACGCAAGAAGAAAGCTGCACGCAGCCCAACTCCGTCTCTCATCTGGTCTTCCATTGAATGGCCCAGGCCGCAAGTTTTTCTTCGGTAAGCAACAGCTCATGTGAAAAAAGGTACGCACCACCTACTTCTCAAGCGTCAAAATGGCAAAAGTGGGCGTTGTTTTATTTTAGTATAGATTATTTCTTCGTTATCTATAAAGCGAAGTCATGTGATTCACGTATCCAGCGTCAAAAAAAAAAAACTGAGCAGAGAATACTTTACTTTAGCTTTGGCTACGAAGCTGGCCACGTCACAGTCTTTTAGTTTTAATATAATCCAACAATAGATAAAAGCAAACGTTACGAAGCTGCTTCAAAAATTGAGACTAGGCGTCCTGTGCACAGTTTTGCATGATCTTTGGTCATGTTCAGTATACGTCTGGTTCCTCACTCAGTTGTGTTAATAGTTTTTGTCCATTGTGAGAGTAGACTGTTTCATGGTCTTTATTTACTTGGTAAAAGGCTGTATATCATGGTCCTCATCTGTGCGGGGGAAAGTGCAGCAATTCATGGCTTATGTTTGCACGTTATTAGAAACTAACTTTTCACTTCAGTGGAGCATAATCTTGGGTCACACGAAGTGATTTTTCAGCACCAGAATCAAGAGACTGCACTTCGTTCCTTTTCCACTGTGCTGGCGACTTCGTTTTTTGCTCATCGCCAACGTACAACAAGGAAGAAACCGGGCATCCAGCTTTGGGACCAAGCAGGCTGGCCCGACTCCGTTCCCTTGCTTGACTTCTGCAGACCACGAAGACGACTTCGTTAGCTCTTTCGCGACGGCCTGATGGGTTTAACAACTTCGGTTGTAACTGGTAAGGGGCTTGAATCTCAGCCTGAGGTATGGGGTTCTGTGCACACGCAGCAGCTGGCAGACCAAGACTTGTTTTCTTTGCATCTTGCGAAGACTTTTTGTTTGTCAAAATTGACTTCGATAAATTAGTTAAAAAAACAAAGAAAAAATTACTTCGAGATTTTAAAAAAAGAGCGTAAAAATGTTTAAGTTTTCTAGGATCAGAATACTCCTCGCCTATGGGGCTCGAAATCTAAACCACCCACTTTGCTACTACAGTTCGTGTGTAGAGCTTTTCACTTCGTTCCTTATTTACTCCATAATATATCTATTCCGTATTAATTCATAACTGTTTCCAAGTATTTAACTACTCAAACGACTTCAGTATGCAAATGCTGCTTGTTGGATCATATAAAATACCCAAAACCTGTCACTTTTACTAATTTCATTTTGCTAAATATGAAAATATATGCTTGCGTCAGGTTCTTGCACCTTTTTTACTTCTTTACGAAGTCGGCACATGCTATTTGCGTTCATAAGTAATCTTTGCTCTTTTATTTATTGGTTATTTATTAATTTGTTTTAGTTAATACTAAAATGTCTACATATTGCTTACATGTCAAAAATATATATGTTTTGTGCCCTGTTATAAGAATTTTACAGCTATATTATCATTAAATTTCGTGATGGAATTTTAGCATGGATTTTCATATGAAGGGTTGCAAAGTCAAAATACGTCGTCACCCTTGGACTTTCTCAAGTGGTCAGTGGATAATTCCTCGTTTTTCTACAAAGTGCAATGAGCAGTGCATCACCAAAGTCTATCATTCTTTGGCCTGTGGAAATTTCTCTATGATCGATGGTTCATTCAACTTCGTTCATTGTTTGGAGACCGATTTTAACAATCTTGGCATATGACTTCACTGGCTCAGTCCATGATTTCGGATTAAGTGGAGCTTGGGCGGAAATCAATTGGAAAAGTCTACCTGCCGACCCGTGACGCTCCAGCGCGATCACGCGACCGATTTGGCCCAGCAGGTCCCCGCGAGCAAACCGCCAGCCTATTTGGTTTTTGGCCCGAGCAACCGCCACCCTCTCATTTTTTTTCCGTTACCGAGCACAACCTACTACAGTCCTGAGGGATAGGCTGTCGTAACCCACGTACTTTTGTTTCGTATTTTTTTTAAAAAAATGCGTTAACTTTTTAATAGGATGTCCGTTTTCGATTTCGTTCGCATCATTGTATTCCTTGTAACAAGATCTATAAAATAAAATAAGACTCATGATGCATATGTTTTGAAATAATTTTTATAAACTGACAATTTATATTAAATATACAATAACTACCTATGTGTTAAGTGTGTAGGAACTTATATATGTAAAACTATCAATAAATTATGTATATAAATTGCTACAGAAATAATTTTATCCTTCCTCATATCATTTACCTCTATAATAAGGTGTTATGTATCGACACAAGTTACCACATTATCTCCATATAAGTTACTACAAGATACTACATAATACTTTTGCACACAATTTGTTATCCAATCTTTACATAACTTGATATATTTGCCTCTATATAAATTTGTAGCATAACTTATATAAGTTGCTATATGTAATCATTGTAAATTTTTGATACATTGCATCTATATAGGTTGTGTTGATGCCAGTTTTTGACACGTGTTAGGGTCGACGTCAAAGAGAGGAAAGTGGCTGATGCGGAAAAAGTAAGAAGCTGCGGCTGAAGGAATCAGCCGATAGAGCTACAATATTTTGGCCGATTAGGTGAAGGAGCCAATAAAGACTTGCTGATTGGGAGCTAGAGCGGCTTGGCCGATGTGGGCCTGGGCTAAGACGGTGACCAGTTGAAGATAAAGATTGGTCCATAGAAAAATAGTAACCGACTCCGATGCGGGTCGTGTCCATGTGTAAATATTTTGTTATCTTTAAATTAGAGATAAATTCTAGTCGGTTAGTAAATCAGTTGTAACATGGTATAAATAAATAGGTGCCTCGTAAGGCTCGTAAAACAACATAACAAACATCAATACGAATCTACTTTTTCACGCAACTTTACTTTCAAGTCGGCGACTTCACCAAATACTTTTCCTTTTCACAAGTTCGTGCGAGTTGGCAGGGCTGGATCAACACGATCTCCGGCCAATTTGTAAATTCCGCGTATCGAGTAATATCTAAGCTTTAACTTCGGGCGCATCGTTGTCGTTTCGTTTAGATTTATTTACTAGTTATCGATATTTACTAGAACTATAGGTTTTACCTATTATTCTAATTTTATCACCAGTTATCCAGCTTGAGACACGAACTGTCGGCTTCATTAATATTTTTATTTATCATTATATAGCCGATTAGATCTGTTCCAAGTGTTATCTCTGTAGCACTGTTTAAATTACTCCAGTAGTTCCTTTTACAATTACTACGTGATCATCGATTGTCTCATAGCCGGTCATCTTTACATTAAATTTGGCCGATTCGCTGATACGTCCTTTGAAATAGATCGGAACTCCAGCCGATCGAAATCTTGGAATTTAATACATTTCTTTCTTTGTCAATCAACTGGTCAGATTGAATAGCACGCTGCGTGAACCGCACTAGGGCGATAACCCGAACAGGAGCTAAGCAGATTCTCCCAGGTCGTGTGTCCGACGCTGAGAATCATCGTCCGATTTTTAGCATCAACACACTTTTGGCACGTCCGGTGGGACAGAAACAAGATCCAACATGTTGAAGGCTGCTGAAATCTCGGAGGACAACATCATTGAAGTCACCGAAGCAGATCTCAAGGACGACTAGAGGGAGGAGTTGGCAAAAGCTATGGAAGATTACAAGAAGGCATGCCTGCAATCCTTCAGCCGTACCAGAAGCGGAGAGGCTATCAGAAAGATCGCTCTTCCAACTCCTCGCCAAATCACCATCGCCGAAGATTCGGGGAAGATGTCCGAGATGATCCATGTTTATTAAGCTATGATCGATCAATCTAAGGTGATGACTCACATGGTGTACAACGCCGTCATTAGCTCCATGGCCAATGGTGTGGCACAAGGGTATCAAGGACCAGCTTATGCACCTCCCATTAGCGCACCGGTCAAAAGCTTTTCGGCGGTACCCAACATGCTCCAATCGGCTCCATAGCCGATGTACATGCAAACCGCAGCCGATGTACATGCAGACCGAGGGATACAACACCACGTTGCCTTGAGTTATAGCGGTGCGCCACCTTTCCAAACGCAAGTACCGCTCCATCCTACACCTGTCCCTTCGGTGCAACCACCGCTGATGACAACGGCGCAGTGGGGAACAGTGAGTGTACCCGCCGATCTAGATCCATTCATTGGTTACGGGGTGCCTCCAGCAGTTTACGCCCCAAAATCTCCGATATAGACATCTTTTCCATCGGCCTCTCGGCCGACAGTCCAACAATATCAACAAGCTGCTTCGGAAATCAGGAGGGGGCAGGTGTCTAGGAACTGCGGCGCCAATGGTGTTATACGACAAGGCAGCAGAGGCACTACGGCATGCGGACCCCACTCGACAGCAACCGGCGGCTCCTCAGCAGATAGCCCAGCCACAAGAACTGCAGTATGCTCCAGTCTTCCACCCAATCACAGTGCCACAAGTCCAGCAACAACATATGTCGATGGCCCAGCCGATTGCACAACAGCAACAGCAGGTGGATTGGACCGTGAGGATAGCTGACATAATACAAGATCAGTTCGGGTTGAAGCTAAAAGTGCAGACCTATACATACAGGATGTCGTATCCACCCGCTTACGATCTATTGCCGTTCCCACATCGGTACAAGGTGTCCGACTTCACTAAGTTCTCGGGTCAAGATGATACGTCTACGGTCGAGCACGTCAATAAGTTCATCATCCAGTGCGGAGAAGCCGCTGCACAAGACGCTCTGAGGGTACGGTTGTTCTCATCGTCCCTATCCAAGTTGACCTTAGAAAAAGGATCTTTGTTGGGTCACGAAGGTTCCTTGTGGTGGAACTGCTCACCAGAATTCGATTCATCGACTTGAATCCAAAGGCGGAGCTGCCTTATGCTATAGGGGTCTTCTGACCCCAACGAATTTTTGTAAATTACATGAAAATCTACTGTTCACGAGCTACATGACCCCATTGAGTAACGAAGGAGACCCCAGTGGTCATTTTACCTAGCTTCACCCCTGCTCGAAACTTGTGCTCGTATTTTTCTAAATTTATTTTTAAGGATTTAACCAACACTATCTTTTTAGTAGTATACTATTCTTTTAGTAGTAGGCAACGTACCCTCGATAGCGAGATGTTAATGGTGACTTCATCAAATCTTAAGGATATGCCAGCTCAATCTCTTGGAGGTACTCCTAAGAGTAGGGTTGCGTGCGTGTATTCATAGGGTTGAGTGTGCGTACGTGCCTGAGTGTCTGCGTCTACGTTTGTATTGTGTTTCGTAAAAAAAATTGTTTGATCTCCTTACTACACTGTTTGGAAAACATACCATATACGTATTGTTAAAATTGAAAGAGTATCATCGTACTGGAATAGTGGAATCTCTTCTTTTTTCAAATCTATATTATTTTAGAACGAAATCTGGGGCTAGGACACGTTAGGTCTCCCATCAACGGTTGACGTAAATGTGACTTTTGGCCATTCCACCCACCTGAGCTGAACCTCTCTTAAACCCGGCCTCTCGTCCCGTCGCTTTCACTCGGCCCATCCAACACGCCGGAGCCTCCCATCGCCGTCGCCGCAGCGCTGCTCCCGCCTCCCCATCGTCGGCGCAGCGGAGAGGATAGGCTGGTAAGCGATCCTTCCTTACTCGCATGGATTCCCCTGGTCTCTATCGAACCCAAACCCTCGGCCGCGGATTCGCGTGCTGCGTCGTTGTGACCTACGAACCCAGCCCCTTCATCTGCCCTCGATTAGGTTCCCTTTCTTCTCCGGCAAGGGGGATCGATCGGTCCGTCTCAGTTGACGTCGCACTGGTTGGAAATTGCGGAATTAACGGGCGTGGAGTTATTTTCCATTTTTTTTTTGGGGGGGGGGGGGGGGGGGGGTTGTTCACCTCTTCGTGCTTTGGCCATAGGAGAAGAGACGGATTTATGCAGATAAGCTTGTTACCTCAGGCGGTTGTGTAGGTTAGAATGCTTCGCTTATGACTGCCTATCATCCAAAGTGTAGATCGATTGTGGTAATCAGCAACCGCAATGCATTCTAGACTTTGTTTTGCAACATTTGTTTGCTAGTTACTTGACTCGACCTCCTCCTTTTTTGGCAGTGATGGAAGAGGGCAGTGATTACTATGTTCTCAGGAAAGGGGATGTTGTGGCTGTTTACAAAACTCTACGTGACTGTCAAGCTCAGATCTGCTCTTCGGTATGTGTAACAGTATGAACCTACAAATACTATGATGGTTGTACTGTTATGTTGTCTGAACATCACACTTTGCTGATGCATTACAGAAGAGTTTTGGTTATGGCTTCTAAGTAAAGGAAGAATTCTACCCAACATACATTGGTCTTACCTTTTAGCGTGGCTAACACCAAGTTATTTAGGGGATTATCCACATTCCCTTGTACTCCCTTAACTCCCAGGCACATATGATACTGTTTTTGTAAAGTACATTCCAATGTAGTTGAAGGGAGATCTAACATACCAACATTATTCCTCTTCGTAGGCTTTTTCATTGCTTGCTGTCTCGTGTCTAACAGTCTAAGTGAACAGATTCAATAATTTCTTAAAACATGTCTAAGGTTCTCTAGCATTTTCAAGGTTTCAGTTGTTTCTTCATATAATCATATTTACTAGGATTTAGGAATTACATTTTTGCTGATACAATGCTAATTATATGAATAGAAATAGATAACAATCCTTTATTGAAGTCTAAAACACAGAACGGTTTCCATTATATGTGAAATGTTGTGATAATTATGTATTTGTAAAAATTGTAAAATGTTTTGAATACATTCAAGTAGTTCAGTATCGAACCATATAATTGCCATTGACGTGTGTTTTTCTTCTTCTTCTAAAAGCATGTATATTCTTCTTTATACTCCTGCTTGTTCGCGGGGAAAAAATCATTTGTATTTATACTGTAGCATTTTTTGTGGCAACCATGGAAATATCAGGTTGATGTATTGATTGTTTGATTTCCCAGTGAAAGTACAATTGACATATATATTTTTTTGAAACGAACCGGCAGGAGAGCTCACCATTGACATATATAGCCAGTTTACAATCTGGCACCACTGTAATATAAATAAATTCTAGACTTTTTTTCTTAATTCTACTTCTTTTCTAACTTCTGGACTAACTCTGGTGCTAACTCCGATTCCAATTCTTAACTCTGAAATTTCCTTTCCAATACTTCTGACCAGCAAATTGATCATAACACTATGGAAGTTTGTTTTGAGCTGGCAAAAAGTTTTGGCAGCAGACTGTCTTCTATCTTTGTTTGCTGCTAAACTATTCAACTGTATTTTGATAAATTCCTTTTTATTCTTCAAAATTTAAACAAGTATTGTGAAATTTCACTCAAACTGCATCAACATCCTGAAGGAATTCTAGAAATGCAAATACAGTAAATTGCATGCATTCTGTGATGGACACTTGTCTCCTTAGATTGTTGTTTCTCTTCTCTTAAAGGTATCTGGTCCAGCTGCAAGTGCCTACAAGGGTCACGCTTGGAGCAGAGAAAAGGAGGAATATATCTCTTCACGGGGGCTTAGTAATGCTTCTTATGTAATCAATGCAACTGAACTTCGGGAAGATATATTTGGCCCCCTTGTTCCCTGTAGTTTCCAGGTAAAGTGCTGGAGATTGCATTGATTGCGGTTTTCCATCACTCGGTGACATATTGTAATCTTCCAATAGTTGCAGTCCACATCCTGTCTATTATGATATTTTCTTGTTCCCTATGTAGCAAATTTAACACCTTTTGCTCATTCAAACTCTCATCTTTTCCATCTTTCTTTTTCTTTGTAGGAGATAGTTGGTGCTAGATCAAATCAACCAGCTCCAAATCATTTTGGCATCCGTAATGGTATAGCATATCAGACTGGGTCACAGTCTGTTGATCTGAACCATGTAAGTATTGCGAGCACTCAAAATATCAGCAATGAAATCCACATCATCCTGTGTTATTAAGCATGTCACATGATCTGATCAAGCTTCAGTTGAACACTAGAGGAATCCTTTTTAACAGGTCTGTGTAATGTGTCACTCATTCCTCGGATGCCACCTAAAGACAGTGGACATGAGAAAAGGAAGACTATAGTTCTCTAGCATATATTCCCCCTCGTAACCATATTTCACATGTCTAGTATCATAACTAAGCATATATTTCATTTTTCAGGGAATGTGTTTCCTAGCAAGTCTGCATATGCTTAATGTGGAATCCATATTTATATATGAAATAATGCATGAAATTTCAATGTAAGCTTGTAATCAGGACTATACATGTGAATCCATGTCTGCGCACAACTATATGCCCATACATATATGTACACAAGAAATTTAGAAGACCATGGGAGTGTACATTTGAAATTTTGTCTTACCCTTTCTCTTCCTGTGCTGTGGAAGTTTTTTCCCCCTTTATCTCATGCACCAATATCATAATCTGCTCATTCTAGTCATAAATGTTTAGCGTACCTCTCAAGTCACTATTTGTAAGTATTGGCATTTGTTGTATGATGAGCTTGTGATGCAGGAAGCCAGATCTAGTTCCTCCAGGCATATCTCACCAGTAAACTTCAACCACAGTGGAGCTGTTGATGCACAACCTGTCTCCAAACAATATGTAAGTTTAGCCATATTTGGACTAACTATAGTTCCACCTTTATCTCAATACTTGCACGGTTGCATCTATCGTTCTTGTTTGAGATGCTATAGAGAGCAGTCTCTGGAATTATGTCATTGAAGTTGTTGTCTTGATTATGCTCTGTATCAAGTAACTAAACATGTATTGACTGAATATCCTTAAATGGTGAATGCACTTTAACTTTGTTCTGTAACAATGTGAACCATACAGGTCCTCAACCACACTCCTATTTTGCACTTAATTTCTATTCATGAACTTTAAAAGAAATTATTTGTTAGGACTTGGAAATAGGAAGGACAGCCTTCTATATTCGAAAATCAAGACATATTTCATGATTAAGAAAAGAAAATTTCAACCTTCTGTGCTTTGCAGCCCTTTAAGAAAAGCTAGTTCAAAATATATGCACGCTTGAGGAGTTGAGGTCATAAATTCTTGAATGTTATTTCCAAGACTTCTTATTTCTTGCATATTTTTGGGCTGTTGGACTTTCCCTGCCCTTTGAAAAGGTTGGTGCATTAATAATCTACATGAGGTAAAAAAGAAGCAAGTACCACAAGATAAACAGAGCAACACCTTAGTGTAGGATAACAAAGAAATCAACTATTGGTGTATACAACATTTTTCATGATAACAAAGCAACACCTTAGGATAACAAAGAAATCAACTATTGGTGTATACAACATTTTTCATGATATTGTTTTGTGCACCTGAAATGAGGACAAGTGTTGTGTGTGGACAAATATCTGGTGGTTAAGTTTGCATTGGAGCATACAAATGATCTAGTTAAAAAAACTTTATGGTAGTGATAGAAATCAATAACAGGTAATTGAGATTCAAATGCTAATTTATCTTGGCTGCATGTTTGTATGCCCTGCACAATCCAGATGTGCTTCTTGCAGTCGTACACTTTTAATGGAAGTGCCTCCCATCATACATTGTTTCCATGCATGAGTTGATGCTGAGTCTTGCACTTATCTGGTTATTCAGATGGTGGGTATTCTTCATTTTGATGGTGCTTCAAAAGGAAACCCAGGAAAAGCAGGTGCTGGAGCAGTGCTTATGACCGAAGATGGTAGAGTGGTATAATCAATACTAATTGCACTCACAGATTTTTATTGTTCACCGTTGCTCTATGTATCACCTTATGTCCTACATAACCTTGAAGATATCTCGACTTCGTGAGGGTCTTGGTGTTGTTACTAATAATGTTGCGGAGTACCGGGGCCTGATCTTAGGACTGAAATATGCAATTAGGCATGGATTCAAGAGAATCAAAGTACATGGTGACTCTCAACTTGTCTGCAATCAGGTATGCCTTTCATATCCATAATCAAAGCTTCCTCTGCTTTTTGGTTGTCTAGCATCTCTGCATTGTCATGCTAAGTCACATATCACCCTGCTTAAGGAAACAGGGCAAGGGCAATTGTGGGGGGAAAAATAGCAGAAGAGGATGCTCCGCAGTTTTTTTTTTTGCTTTGCATATTGGTATACTCGAAAATAATCACAGTGTGCCTCTCATTTCACTCAACAGAAATACAGTAATAGGTTAAGCTAAGTTTGTCAATGTTGTTGTAGCATTATTCTTTGTGCAATATATTCTGAAAGTAAGGAACCTGTGTGCCAGTACCCTCGATTCAGATCGTCAAATCATTTGTGCATTTTCTTGAGAACTCATTCATCATTTCATTGTGCAATCGCTGAAATCATAAGCTTAAGAGGAGAAATGTTCCTGTCTGAATCAAATATTGGAGCAGAGAATTATGGTATCATGATGATCTTTTTGTTGCTTCTTACAGCATTCTATGTCCTAAATAGGTGAACGGCGTTTGGCAAACAAAGCACCAGAACATGATGGAGCTCTGCAATGAAGTGAGAAGGCTGAAAGAGAACTTCCTCTCTTTTGAGATTAACCATGTTCGACGGGTATTGTTCACATCCTCCTCCCCACCTGTGAATTGTTATTACAATTATAGTTTCATGTAAAGCTACTGAGTCCTTGGTTTCCCACTGTTCCTATAAATTTTATGCTTTGACTGAGCAAAGCTACTGAGCATTAGTAGCCTTCAGACAGCGAACTGTTTTTGCTGATTGAGTTACTTTTTCTGCTGCACAATGAAGGAATGGAATGCTGAGGCGGATCGGCAGGCGAACATCGGCATCACGCTTGCCAGTATGCTACCTGTTCACATCGGTTGGCTCAGATTTCCCATTCTTGTTTTCATAAAATCACCAGGTACACTATGTTGCAGATGGCGCTGTTTCGGAGGAGCGCGGTGACTTCTGATACAAGCCTCGTCCAGTTACCAATGTATGTCCAGTTAACTAATTATTACTAGCTTGGAACCTTGGAGGCCTTCGTCAAGCTGCTAGCCTGCTCTACGGCAGGGGCGTGGTGACTGCTTTAATAGCAGTCCTACTAATCACACCAGTAGTAGTGTCGGTGTATGCCATCGTCAAGCTGGATGGAATTCTGATTTCTGTGTCCAGTGGAAGATGATGGATGTTTTAGGGTCTACACCTTGATGCTGAGTCCTGGGTTTAGTGGGCCCCATTTTGATGAACCTGGTAACTACTCCCTGTGGTGTGAGTCTCCCGTCCATGACCCCTGGGCCGCATTATAGTATCAATGTAAGAAGCTTCGACTTGATGGGCTCTCAATCTGATGCAACCTCGTATGTGTGTGCTTTGGAATTTGCCATGCTATTTGCGCCTGCTGGGAATGTTTTGAAGTTGCCTGATGAGTTGATTTAAGGGCCTGTTTGGTAGAGCTCCGGCTCTGAAAAAATAGCTCCAAATTCATAGATCCAGCTAGCTCCGCCATAGAGCTGCTCCACCGTGGATCTAGGGCCTGTTTGGTAGAGCTCCACGCAGCTCCAGATCCTCAAAAATAGCTCTGCTCTAGATTTTTTCAGCCAAACGGTTTTAGATCCAGCAACTCCACCACGGATCTGCTCCACGAAAACGGTGGATCTACCCTCAGATCCATGGATTTGGTGGAGCACCTCAGGGGGTGCTCCACGAAATTAAATTTGGTGGAGTTGGAGGAAATTACCCACCACTGCCACTCATTAGTGGAAAATGACCGGTTCGTTCTATTTCTTCACAGCTTCCTCTCGCGCTGCCATGGCCGTGCCCTGCTCGCCGCAGCCCCGCCGCGCCCCGCCCGCCGCCCCGTACCCGTCGGAGCACCGCCCCGCCCGCCGGAGCGCCGTCTCGCTTCGCCGGCAGCCCGCGCGCCCCGCCCGCTCGAGCGCCGTCCCGCCCGCCGGCGCCCCATCCCGCACCCGCCCGCTTGGCCACCGGCGGGGCCGTGCCTGCCAGCACGCCGCCTGCCGGAGCGCCGTCCCGCCCGCCGGAGCCCCGCCCCACACCCGGCCGCCGGTGAGGCCGCGCCCGCCCGCCGCCCCGCTCCGCTCGTTGGAGCACCGCCCCGCCCGCCGAAGCCCTGCCCCGCACCCGGCCGCCTGGCCGCCGGCGCGGCCGCGCCTGCCCGCGCGCGCGAGGTTGCCTGGCCGCCGGCGTGGCCGCGCCCGCCAGCCCGCCAGCGCGCGCGAGGCTGCCGGCGAGGCCGTGCCCGCCAGCACCTCAACCATGCGTGCAACAGCGCCAGGAAGGAGATATTTTTTTATTCTGATGAATGGGCCCAAATTGCCAGTGAGATAAAGACAAGAATGGAGCTGTACCAAACGCTTTTTGAGATAAGAATGGGCAGTTTCCACTGGGAAAAACTTTGAAACAATTTCAGGTGGTTGTTGCCAGCTGAATTTGCCAGTAGTTCCGCGCGAAGTACTCCGTATGACCGTCGCATTGTGGACTAGGAAACTTGACGCAAATATGCCTCATTCTCTTCTTCTCGTTTGTGTAATTGTGTGCATTTGCGTTGAACTATGCTGAGCCGAGCGGAGCGTATGGTTGCTACTTGCTTCACCGGGCTGGAAGCCTGGAAGACATCGCATTGCAAGTGCCAGAGTTACAGTTTAGTAACGCTGGCTAAAATTTATTTAGAAGGTTCAAGAAGGTGAACACATTTTCGTTCATCACTTACAAAATTTGCAGAAAAAGAACACGTCAACCACATGATGTTGTAACCTGATGCATGTTCGTTCTTCTACTGTTCCTCTAAACCCCATCTTGGAACGTGACTGGTCACTTGGCATAAACCCAAGAACCACAAAAGACCAGCCGGATACCCTGCTATTGACCTATTTCCTTCTTTCTAATCCTTTGCTAATTGCAAAAACCAATACGTTCGCTGCATTCTCTCTATCTAATCCTAATCTCTTCTCACTGAAAGCCCCTAAGCCAAAAGCTTAATAAAACCCCAGATTAATCATCAAGCAGGAACTCTCGAGTCACCGAATCCGGCTCCCGCTCCCCTTCACTTGTCGCCCACAGCCGCGGCAGCGGGGGAGACCTCGGCCGACTCCTCGCGGCGGCGGCGCAGCTGGACGACCTGGCGGTGACAGTTGGAGTGCAGGCCCGGGGAGAAGGTGGGGCTGCTCGCCGGACGGTACTCCGGCACCAGGCGGCCGCTCTTGTACTGCACGCCGCACGCGTTGCACAGCGTCTGGCGCCCCTCGGGGCCCTCGCGCCACTGCGGCGTCTTCTCCGTCCCGCAGTGCCGGCACCGCCGCCTCGACACCGCCGGCGTCCGGGGCGCCGCGGCAGGTGCGGCGGGATCCTTGCCACCGCCGGCTGGGGCCGCCGCAAGCACTTCGTCCGCGGCCGCGCCACCGTCACGAACGCGACCTTGTTCGACAGCCGCTGCTTCTCCTCCACATCGACTCCGTCGCCGCAACGGCGGTGGCGTGCGCGGCGGGCTCAGCTCCACCACACGCCGCCGCCGCAGCTGCTGCCGCTGCCGCTGCCGCCTCACGCCCTTCGTCTGCGGTCGAGCCCCCGCCGCCGCCGGTGACATAGCCTGCGCTGCCGGGAACACGCCTTTGTTTGACGGCCACTCCAGCTCTTCTTTCCCCTTCTCGCCAGCACGGGCGGTGGCGGGGGGCAGCTTTGCCGACCGCTCCCGGCGGCGGTGCATCTCGACGCGGTTGTGCCAATCGAAGCGCAGCTCCGGGGAGAAGGCGGGGCTGCACGCCGGCGGGAGCACCGGAACCATGCAGCCACTTCTGTACTGCACGACACACGCGTTGCAGAGCGTGCTGCGCCCTTCGGCCCCCCCGAGCCGCTGAAGCGTCTTCTCCGTCCCGAATTGCTGGCCTGGCGCCGCAGCCGGAGCCAGCGGCGCGGCGGGATTCAAGCCGCCATCCGCCGGGACCGCTGTACGTCCTTGGTACGCGGCTGCACAACCGCCCACGCCATCGTCACCACCGCCGGGGGCGCGTCCTTGGTCGACGGCCACTCCAACTCCTCCTCCCTGGCTCGGCCGCCGTGCCGCCACCGCCGGAGCCCGAGGAGGAGGCGGCGGCCTCCACGCGATCGCCGGCCAATCCACTGCCTTCCGGGGCCGCCGCGTGCCCTCCGTCCGCGGCCGCGCCGCCGCCATCATCTGCACCGCCAAGAATTCGCCTTTGTTCGACAGACACTCCAGCTTTTCATTCCCCTTCTCCTCGCCTTTGCCAGCGGCGGCGAGGGAGGCTCCGGCCGCCGCCTCCCTGCGGCGGCGCATCTCGACGACGCGGCTGTGCCGGTTGGAGTGCAGCTCCGGGGAGAAGGTTGGGCTGCTCGCTGGCCGGTACTCCGGTACGAGCCGTCCGCTCCTGTACCGCACGCCGCACGCGTTGCACAGCGTGCTGCGCCCTTCGGGGCCCTCGCGCCGCTGCGGCGTCTTATCCGTCCCGCAGTGTCGGCACCGCCACCCCGCCGCCGGAGGCCGCGCCACAGCCGGAGCCTGCCGCGGGCTCCACCCCACCTCCCACCGGGGCGGCGGCACGCCCTTCGTCCGCTGCCGCGGCGCAGACGAAGCCATCGTCTCCACCGCCGGAAATGCTTCCTTGTTCGAAAGCCACTCGAGCTCCTCCTCCCCTTCCTCGCCGCCGCCGCTAGCCTTCACATCCAGTGCCTGCAAGAATCGACCTTGCCTCAATCATTTCCCAACCAAGAACCGCAAAATTCCTCGAATAGACACAGCCCCCCGTACCGCGTGGTCAAAGAAGGCCTGGAGGTCGGCGCCGCTGCCGAAGAGGTCGTCCGCAACCGCCGCCGCCGAGTCGCCCTGGAGCACTTCCACCACCACCATGGCCTCCGGCCGCCGGTTGCCTCTCGACCTTCTGGACACGCAGCAGGGGATAAAGCAAGGGGAAAGAGAATTTTTCGAGTGTTTTTTTTTGTGGGGTTAGGGTGCCGTGAACTGTAGGTACATCCTGATCCTGTTGGGGCTTTTCTTTTGTCGGTCCAGTAAAATTCGACAAGGCGTTTTAACATTATCCAGAGAAATACTCTCCGTTTGTTTCGACACGGCAATGAGCACATTTGATTAATATCCTATATTTGAATATATTTCTAAGCTTCAGTAGGTTTATGATATTTTGGAAGCAATTTGCAAAACAAATCAAGTTTCATCTAATCTTTTTTTTAAGCAACGGTACAGACGCAGACGCTCACATACACACCCCTATGAACACACGCACGAAATCCTATGTTATGAGCACCTCCGTACCTACTACCGAAAGAATAGCGCCGATTAAATTCTGAAATAAATCCAAGAAAATGCAAGCATCGGTGCTAAATCGAGGACTCAAATTCTGGTGGGCAGGTTCCATCACAAGGAATTTTACCCTAATCTTATTCAAAATGTTGATTCGCCAACAAACTAATATCTTATTCAAGTATTATATTTTTTGAATTAAAGATCAATTAGATTCGGCTAGGTTTGTTAATCCCTACCACCACCGTGTCATTTGGTCACGGTGCACGCCACTCATAAGATAAAATGCTTCGCACAAACTGCTTTGTATTTGTTTCTTATTTTTCTTTAATTTATCTCATATAATTGAACTTCTTTTTCTTGGATAATATCCCACATGAATGGAAACTCACTTTGATCTTGAGAATTATAAAGTGACGAGAGAGCACCTTTGACAACGGAGTTAAAACTCACCACAACAAATAAGAGAACATATTTACTAGGACAAATTATACAACCAAGCATAGTGTTTTCAAGCCAAGCTAAGCTATAGTTTCTTTCTAATATAAACAGCGGCTCTCCTGTTTTCTTTAATTATTGCCATATTGGCCCTACTTGTAGGTCCTTTCACGTCGTCGTAACCATCAAAAAAATTGGACCGGACCACTGGTCTGACCGAAAAAAAAAACGCGAACCGGCGAGTTTGCTAGTTCAGTCCGCTTAAAAGATCGGCCAAACATCTGAACCAGTGTAAACCGGGCGAACTGCTGATTTTCACGTGAACCAGTAAACCGGTACCGGTCTCAAATAATCTCTTGGTGGGCTCTATTTTGGGCTGAATGTTGGTCCAATGTAACGAGCCAACGACCCAAAGGGCATTCTCGGTAAAATTGTGAAGAAAAGGTGGGATGGTGGGAATCAATCCCAAGGCAAGTATAGATGTTCAGATGGTCCGCAAGCCTGACAGCCCACCTAGGAGCCCTATTTTGGCCTGGTCCAAACCCGGCTAAGCGACCTTCGTGCCTGTGCTGGCCCAGCCCGCTAACTCATGTGGGGCGTAGGCCGCCACCCCAGCACGACAGGCGGCGTGGCTCGGCACGGTATCAAGGGGCATAAGGGCTCGTATAAATACCAACGCTAGAAAATTTTGGCCAGCCAACCCTAGACTATCTCACCTCCACCCCACCGCCACCCTTCCATTGACCCGTTCACCATCGATTCGCCGCCTAGCGCCTGCCCACCTCCCTTCCTCACCATACTCGCCAGTCGCACTCCTCCCCTATGGCCAGCGGCGCGCAGGCGACAGGCCTTCTCCCCTTCAGCCTCCACCTTCCCCATCCCTCGTACCTCCCGACGGCCGGCGGTGCACATGCCTTCTCCCATTCGATGTCCATCTACCCCCGTCCCTCATCCCTATCGATGGTGGCAGGGGATGGCCTCAATGCGTAGGTGTTGGGGGAAATATTAATGACCTCCTTATGCTCCTTAAAAAACGGTCATAAGGGCTCGAGCCCACCTGCGGCGACAGTGACCTCCGCCGACTCGGCATGGACGGAGTATTCCACTTCGCCTCGCTCGACCCACGGTCCTAGGGTCGGATACGCCCGACCCCTCGCCGCAAGGCTTCACCTCGCCCGACCCCGAGCGCAGGGGGTCGGACGCATCCGGACCCACAGGACAAGGATCCGCGCAGATCTCGTGGGCCCCCACCAACCTTGCCATAAATGCGATGCGGCTCTGGCCTGTAGAAAGGTGCCCGCACTCCTCGACGTGACTCGCCACAGTATTCGGGCGGTACACTGTAGCCACGACCGCACAGGCTACAGCAGCACCGTCCTAATCCGCTGCCTCCCCTGTTCGCCGTAGGGCACTCATTACCCACGCCCCCTAGCACAGGAGGGAGCGCCGCCCGGTTTCGCGCTCGGTCCGACGATAGAGACATGCCGGCCGTGCCTCCCGGTCAACACGCAGGGCTACAGAGGTCAGCCGTCCTCCACGACGTGCACAGCTGCGGCACCCAGACATCATCATCATCATGCATGGCTACAGCGGTTGGACGCCACACACACATCTCGCACGCTCGGCAACGACGATCGATCGGAGGGTCGTCGACAGGGTCCAACGACAGCCGCCCCCCTCCGACGGTCACGCTGACGGGAGACAGAGACAGGAAGAGAAGGCGGCGACCGCGAGGACTCGGTCCTTGCCCCCGTGCTTTGCTTTACTTTGCTTGCTTATCTCTTTTACTTCTCCGGACTCCTGGCTCAACTGTAACTCCCGTCTCTTCCTTGCACTATAAAAGGAAGATCGGGGGAACCGAGTAGGAGACAGCTCTCAAGCCAACTGAACACCCCCCAACTCACACTCTCTCCATACGAGCATCAGTGCACACCCAAGAGACTTGGGACCAGCTTCCCTCTCTCGCCCGTTTGTTACCCCTACTACAAACTCTGCATGAGTAACACGAGCTGCCTCTCATACTGGACGTAGGGCTATTCCTGCCTGAACCAGTCTAACCCCGTGTCCTCTCATGCAAACCATCCGAGCCTTACGCGCATAAAAATAAATTCACTTGCAGTTGTCTTGACTGGCAATTCCTGACAATGACAGTTGGTACGCCAGGTAGGGGACCTTTGCGCGTACATCACCGGCTTCGGATGGCCAACCGCGATATCAGCGTTGCTCCCGGCTCCCACATCCGCTTCGGGAGCTTGGACTTTCTCACCACGGGAGAGGGAATCGAGCTGATTCCTCTCCTTGTCCTGCCCGCTCACCCTGTCATCTCCGGCTCTGCCGCCGGAATGGTGGTGGGCGGTCGGATGCGCACCACGGGGCCTCCCTCGGAGGAGCGGCCCTTTGGCCTGCGTGGTGCCGCGGCGACTTACGGTCATCTCCTAGCACGATCCACGATCGTGCCACCCGCGAACGACGAGTTCGTGGGTTTAACGAAGACAGCCTCCGACGCTGGCTCCAACAATGGGAGCCACCACCCCTTGCGTGAGTGCTTTATGGCTGACGTGCACTCCGAGGGATCCAATGACAATGGCGCTGGAGGAAGGCAACGCACTCCCCCACCGCGCGGTGCAGCTACAACCGGGGCTCTCGCTAGAGTCCCAGAGCGGCCACGTCTGTCGGAGGCGCGCGCGGTGCCCAGTCAGGAGGTCGAGCGCCCCCGCAATGAAGGCGGGGCGCGTCAACGGGCGCGCGATGTCCAACGGCGCATATGCGAGGACGAGGATGGTCTTCAACTCTTTGCACGCGCCAGCCAAAACATCGCCGCCGTGGCGGCCCTACTCCGACGACTCCCCAAGCCAGCGATGCCCGAGGAGCGGCAGGCTCACCAGGAGGTGCGCAACCTGCTGGAGTGCGCCGCAGTCTAGCAGGCGGAGAGCTCCGCGTCCTGGCGACGTGGGCACAACGCCAGCAAGGCAGCACCCACCGCGCCTCCCGAAAGGCGTGGGAAGTCTGTCCACCAGCCTCCCCCAAGGGGGAACCAGGCCGCACCCGCTCGATGGACCCCACCGCCTGCAGGTGGTGGAGCACCATCCGTCCACCGGTGCGTCGGTCCTATCCGCGATGCCCGCAACACCCTGGACGCACGGAGGCGTTCTCGCGCAGACAGGGAGGATGGGGCGGACCGCGGCTACCACGTCCATCGTGGCAGCCGCTACAACAGCAAAGAAGATCGGAGCCCGAGCCCCGACCCAACGGGGCCCAGGGCCTTCTCCGCACACATCCTGAACGCGCCGTTCCCAGCGCACTTCAGGCAGCCCACCAACGTGGCCAAATACTCCGGGGAAACGAACCCCGGGCTTTGGCTCAGCGACTACCGGCTTGCTTGTCAGGCCAGTGGGGCAGATGACGACCTGTTCATCATTCGCAACCTCCCGCTGTTCTTGGCCGACTCGGCATGAGCCTGGCTGGAGCACATTCCGTCAGGTCGGATCCGTAACTGGAATGACCTGAAGGCAATCTTCGTGGGAAACTTCCAGGGCACATACATGCGCCCCGGAAACTCCTGGGATCTCCGGAGCTGTTGCCAGGGGTCGGATGAGTCCCTCCGGGATTACATCTGACGCTTTTCCAGGAAGCACACCGAGCTCTCCAACGTCACCGATGACGACGTCATCGGAGCCTTCCTGGCAGGAACTTCCTGCAGGCCCCTAGTCCACGAGTTGGGGTGCAGGGGCCCACGAACCACCGAGGAGCTCCTCAACATTGCCACCAGCTTCGTCTTGGTCAAAGAGGCCGTCAGGGTGATCTTTGATCGCTCCAAAGGCAAGGCGAAACGGGAGGAGGACGCCGACGAGGGCACCTCCAACCGCCAGCAGAAGAAGAAGAATAAGCAACGGCGCGAGGCTCCACTCGTGGCCGTTGCCGAGCGCAAGCGGGAACAGCCACCCCCCGAGGGAACCCCCGGCTTCTTCGACAAGCTGCTTAAGGGACCGTGCCCGAACCACGAGTTCCCCGCCAAGCACGCCTACAAGGACTGCAACCTCATGAAGAGGTACTTTGTGGGCAATCCGGTGAAGGGTGACCGGAGACGGAAGCCCGAGGAGGAGAAGAAGGACGGCGAAGAGAAGGAAGACGCCTTCCCCAACGTGGACGGCTGCTTCATGATATTCGGCGGACCGGCGGCCAACGACTCCAAGCGTTGCCAAAAGCTGGAACGCCGCGAGGTCTACGCGGCCAACCCCACCACCCCGACTTTCCTCGACTGGTCAAAGTCCGCCATAACCTTTGACCAGTCCGACCACTTGGAGCATGTCCTACAGCCAGGACGCTACCCCCTCGTCGTCGACCCTATCGTCGGCACAAAGCGCCTCACCAAGGTGCTCATGGATGGAGGCAGTAGCCTCAACATCCTCTACACCAAGACCCTCGATGCCATGGGGATCGACCGATCCCGTCTCCGTCCTAGCGAGGTGCCGTTCCACGGCATCGTGCTGGGAAAACGGGCAATGCCCCTCGGGCAGATCGACCTGCCCGTCACCTTCGGGACTCCTTCCAACTTCAGGAAGGAGACCCTCACTTTCAAAGTGGTGGGCTTCCGCGGGAGCTACCACGCAATCTTGGGGCGGCCATGTCACGCCAAGTTCATGGCCATCCCTAACTACACCTACCTCAAGCTCAAGCTGCCGGGGCCCAACGGGGTCATCACCATCGGCACATCTTTCCAGAAGGTGTACGAGTGCAACGTCGAGTGCTGCGAGTACGCCGCGACCATCACTTGTTCAGAGGACCACGTGGTCCGGCTTGCGGAGGGCGCCGAGGACCTCCCCGACTCCAAGCAGTCCACCACCTCCTTCGAAGCCACGGAAGGCATCAAGGAGGTCCCCCTCGACCCCAGCTGCACCGACGGCAGAACGGTGCGGATAGGCGCTACCCTATCTGAAGCGTCCCCACATAAGTAGAGACTAAATGTGATACAAATATCAGTCCCAGGAGGCTGATAACACATTTATTCGACAGATAAATCAGTTACCGTACAACTCCCGAGGGAGTGGGTGTGAGAGCCACGCAGCGATAAGAAGTAAATAAACAACAATGGCTAACCAAGCGACTGCCAAAAGACAGCACTCGGGACTACATGGCAGCAACAACATCTTCGAAGGGCCAACACCACAGGCATCGTTGGGTGCGGACACAACCTCTACTCAAGGTCTTCGGCGATGAAGTCTAGATCTTCCTCTATAGTAACAAAGCAAGGGTGAGTACGAACGTACTCAACAAGTCCAACCCCATCCACGGAGGGGGATACAATCAAGTATATGCATAGGATATATCAAGGATAGGCTAGGGTTTATTTGCGGTAAAGCTAAATTTCCAACACATGCATAGGCTCATTTTCAAATAAGTTTTCGCAAAGCTTTTCTTTAGTAATCGAGTCATTGAGTGGGGTTGATCCTAGACAAAGGATCCAAGTTTTATCGCTATCGGACTCCTCGTCCGTCATAGCTCACGACACAACTGCCGGACACTTCCAAAATCCAACTTACACACACACGCACGCGACCATCCATGCCCAAGTGCTAGTTATGTGACCAAGCCGTAACTCGTCCAATGCCGTGGACACGGCTACCCGGATAGATTTTAACTCTGCAGAGGTTGTACACTTTTCCCACAAGTAGGGTACCGCAGCACGATCACCTTAGTGCCGGTGCGGATCCTAACAAGGCCATTACCCACCTTAGCTAAGACTGGCTAGTCCTCACGGAAGCACCCAAGGGGTTCACGGCTCATCCACGAGACCGTAACTGGGACCTAAGTCACCAAGATCTTACTCCTTTTCCATGGGCTCCCGTTGCTCACCAACACCCCTGAAGACTAACAGTTCAACTAGTGGGATTTATGCTAAGCCGTTGCCCATACAACTGTCAAGTGGTTGCACGATGGTTGAATTAGGCAATATGACACATCAACTCGGTCCTTAACCATGATGAGATGGATATCTCCCGACATTGCTCAACCACTAAGGTACGAGCACAACATCCTGGCATCTCACACAAGAAACACCCATCCATCTCATCTACACATCTCTTTTTCCTTGAACCCGGAAAACCACTTTCCCAATTGAACACGCACACACCTTTATTTTCCAAGTAAACCATTGTAATAATGATTGTAGTCGAGTAGCTATTTCCTAAGCATTTTTAGCAGTGGTTATCGCCTAAATAGAGTGGGTCATATTTAGAGACAACCATAGGACAACAAGGAACGTTCATAACAATCAAGGGGTGGCTATCCAACCATGTCTTGCAATAAAGTAATATGCATTTTATAAAATAGGCCAATAGGTTGTGTTTGAAAAACTAGGTATTAAGTATGCATCAAAGGGTGAGATTGGACTTGCCGTCTTCAAAGCCTTCCGGGAGTTCTGGCTCGTGCTGCTGGTCCTCGGGCTCAGGCTCGCGGTCAAACTCCTCCTCGGGCTCCTCCTCGGGTAATCCACGATCTACGGCACACACAAACGGACACACAAATAAATAAAAGAAAATCGGTTTTTATCCGTTGAGCTCCGAACAGAAAACGCGAACGGAAAATAGGTAGAAGGAATATTTTTGGGAAATTTGGATATGGATCGGCGGAAGTATTCTGGATGATGACGTGGTAAAATTTGGGATTAATTGGAAGAAGTTTGGCGCATGAAATGACGAGTTAAACATGGATTAGGGGCTTAAAAAGGAGATTTAGGACTGATCCGCGATGAACTAGGGACCTATTTGTAAATATTTCCGGAGGGGAAGGGGCTTATCTGTAAAAAGGGTTATGAGAGTGGTGGAAGGACTAATCTATAATTTGACGAAAGTTGGGGGTTAGATCGGAATTTTGTGGTTTCTTCTTCCTTCCTCTTCAGGAACTTGGAGAGGGAGAGAGAGAAGATGGGGCTGGGCGGCGGCCGACCGGGCCGGGGCCTCCGCCAGCAGCGAGCTGTCGTCCAGGGTGGCGGAGGAACGGAAGGGGCTCCATTTTGGCACCTTACCTTGGAAGGTAGAATATAGAAACGGAGCGCGTCGGTGGTGGCCCGGTTGGCGGCGGCTGATCCCGATGTCGGGAGGTGGCAGCGGCGGTAGGTGGCGGCGATCGGGCGGCGGTGCCGAGCTGGGGTGGTGGTGGAGTAGCGAGTGAGGCCGGGTGGGTGGCCCCTTTTATAGACCGTCGGTGGGGTGGGGGTCCGGGCAGGAGGTGGCGCCGGCGGTATGGGCGGAGGCGGGGTCCAGCAGGCGCGGCGGGGCTCGGGGTGGCGTGCAGCTCGGGCCGGCGGGCTGCGGTGGCCGGCACGACACCGGTGGCATGGCCGGCCAGAGGTGGCGCTCGGGTGGGGGTAGGGGCCGGCGGCGACGCGCCGTGCGCGCGGGGTTGGCGGGGTCGGGTCGGGCGGGACCGGCGCCGGGACGGCGGCACGGGGCCCGGGGGGCGTGGCCCGAGGCGGCCAGGCGGCGTGGCACCAGTAGAGGTGGCGCCAGGGGGAGTTAAGGCGTTGGGGCTGGTCGTGCGGGCGCCAGGAAGAAGAAGGAGGAGGAGAGAGAAGGAAGGAGGAAGAAGAAAGAAGAAGAAGGAGAAAGGAAGAAGGAAAAAAGAAAAAGAAAAAAAGGGGGGGAAGAGAAGAAAAAGAGGGGGAAACCGGCACCGTTCGCGGCACGCGGTCGGAGCACGTGCACGGCGTCTGACGACGGCACACGGCGAAAATTACGGGCACGGATAAAATGATGGCTGTCGGCTTGGGTGCCGGGACGGCGAAATCGCCGGGAAGAATTTGGAATTCCGGGAGCTTAACGGTAAAAAGATTTTGAAAGCGATTTTTAATGGGTGATTTTAGTTGGTGATTTCCGCGGATGTTACACTATCTTCCAAATAGGAAAGCACGCTCGTCGACTTCCTTTGCGCGAGCAGCGACATTTTCGCGTGGAAACCCTCGGACATGCCAGGCATCCCGAGGGAAGTCGCCGAGCACTCCTTGAACATCAAGGCTGGCTCCAAACTGGTGAAACAAGGGTTGCGCCGCTTCAACGAGGAGAGGCGCAAGGCCATCGACGAGGAGCTCCAGAAGCTTTTGGCGGCCGGATTCATCAAGGAAGTGTACCACACCGAGTGGTTAGCCAATCCTGTTCTTGTACGAAAAAAGAATGGGAAATGGAGAATGTGTGTTGATTATACGGGTCTCAACAAGGCGTGTCCAACGGACCCATTTCCTTTGCCACGTATAGATCAGATAGTCGACTCAACCGCAGGGTGTGAAACCCTTAGCTTCCTTGACGCGTATTCCGGCTACCACCAAATCGCGATGAGAGAATCCGACCAGCTCGCGACCTCTTTCATCACCCCTTTTGGGCCCTACTGCTACGTCAAGATGCCATTCGGGCTAAAAAATGCGGGGGCTACGTTCCAACGATGTATGCTCAAGTGTTTTGGGGACCTCATCGGGTGAACCGTTGAGGCCTACGTAGACGACATCGTGGTCAAGTCCAAGAAGGGTGACTAGCTCATCCCCAACCTTGAACTGGCCTTTGAAAGACTGAGAGACAAGTGCATCAAGCTCAACCCTGAAAAATGCGTTTTTGGGGTCCCGAGGGGCATGCTGCTTGGCTTTATCGTCTCCGTGCGCGGCATCGAGGCCAATCCAGAGAAGATAGCGGCCATCAGCAATATGGGCCAATCCAAAACCTGAAGGGAGTTCAGTGCGTCACGGGATGCCTTGTGGCCCTGAGCCGCTTCATCTCACGCGTCGGCGAACGAGGACTCCCTCTCTATCGACTCCTGAAGAAGACTGACCGCTTTGTGTGGACCGCCGAGGCCCAGGAGGCGCTTGACCGGCTCAAGCACATCCTGACAAAGGCCCCGATCCTGGTCCCGCCGACCGACGGGGAGCCCCTACTGCTCTACATCGCGGCAACCACCTAGGTGGTTAGCGCAACTCTAGTGGTGGAGCGAGAGGAGGAGGGACACGCCCTCAAAGTGCAGCGCCTGGTGTACTTCGTCAGCGAGGTCTTGTCCGAATCTAAGACCCACTACCCTCAAATCCAAAAGCTCATATATGCGGTCCTCATCACGAAGAGTAAGCTGCACCACTACTTCACCTCCTACCCGGTGATGGTCGTGTCATCATTCCCTCTCGGTGAAGTGATCCGGAATCAGGACGCCATGGGGCGGATCGCGAAGTGGGTGCTCGAGCTTATGGACCAAGGCATCACCTACGTCCCCCGGATAGCCATCAAGTCCCAGGTACTCGCCGACTTTGTCATAGAGTGGACAGAGATCCAGACGCCACCAGCACCAGAGAAGCAGGAGTACTGGACGATGTACTTCGACGGGTCGCTGATGAAAGCTCGCGCCGGAGCGGGTCTGGTCTTCGTCTCTCCCCTCGGCGTGTGCATGACGTACATGATCCGCCTCCATTTTCCCGCATCTAATAATGTTTCCGAGTACGAGGCTCTCCTCAGTGGGCTTCGCATTGCTATCGAGCTGGGCATCCGGCGGCTGGACATCCGGGGCGACTCTCAGCTAGTCGTCGAGCAAGTCATGAAGGAGTGGAGCTGCCACGATCCCAAGATGGCGGTGTACTTCAACGAAGTCCGCAAGCTCGAGGACAAGTTCGACGGTCTGGAACTCAACCACGTCGCAAGATGCTTCAACAAGGTAGCTGACGAGCCGGCGAAGGCGATGTCTGGCTGAAAGCCAGTCCCCGACGGCGTCTTCATCAGCGACCAGTGCAAGCCCTTGATTCGCTACAAGGAGCCGGGAGAGGCCGGCAATGCGCCACCTATCCCGGACTCAGGAGCCGACCTGGGAGAGGTCGGCAACACGCCACCTGTCCTGGACTCGGAGGTCGATCCCTCTGACCCTGAGGTCATGGAAATCGACACGGATCCAGTGGAGGGGCCCGACCCCCCGCCTGACTGGAGAACCCCGTACCTCGATTACCTCATCCGCGAGTCGCTCCCAACGGAAAAGATGGCGGCGCGAAGGATTGCACTCCGAGCCAAATCCTTCGTCGTCATCGATCGGGAGCTCTACAAGTGGAGCCACACCGGCGTCCTGCAATGCTACATTTCGATCGAGCAAGGAAAGGCGCTGATACAGGACATCCACGCCGGAGCCTGCGGCTACCACGCCGCGCCAAGAACCCTCATCGGGAACGCCTTCCGACAAGGCTTCTACTGGCCAACGGCGGTCACTGATGCCACCCGCGTGGTGCGCACCTGTGAAGGGTGCCATCTCTTCACACGACAAACCCATCTGCCCGCCCAAGCACTCCAAACCATCCCCATCACGTGGCCCTTCGCGGTCTGGGGTCTGGACCTCGTCGGGCCCTTCAAGAAGGCGCTCGGGGGCTTTACCCACCTGCTTGTCACCGTCGACAAGTTCTCAAAGTGGATCGAGGCACGACTCGTTGCACAGATCAAGTCCGAGCAGGCGGTACAATTCTTCACCGACATCATCCATCACTTCGGAGTCCCCAACTCCATCATCACGGACAATGGCACATAGTTCACCAGGAAGAAGTTCCTCAAGTTCTGCGACAACCACCACATCCGAGTGGACTGGTCAGCAGTAGCGCATCCCCGCACGAACGGACAGGTCGAGCGGCCCAACGACATGATACTCCAGGGTCTCAAGCCGCGGATCTTCAACCGCCTCAACAAGTTCGGCGGCCGGGGGGTTGCGGAGCTCCCCACGGTCCTATGGAGTCTGAGGACGACCCCCAATAGGGCAACTGGCTTCACCCCATTCTTCATGGTCTACAGGTCCAAGGCAATCCTCCCCACCAACCTGGAGTACGGGTCGCCAAGGGTCAGGGTGTACGACAAACGAGGGAACCAAGCATCTGGACGCGCAAGATCAGCTCGACGAAGCGCACGATGTGGCCCTGCTGCACTCGGCCAACTACCAGCAAGCTTTGCGATGGTATCACAGTCGTAAGGTACGGGGCTGAGCCTTCAACGTAGGCGACCTGGTGCTTCGCCTCGTCCAAGACAACAGAGGTCGGCACAAGCTGACCCCTCCGTGGGATGGTCCTTTCATCATCGCGCAAGTACTGCGGCCGAGCACGTACAAGCTGGCGACCCCGACGAGCAGGTCTTTACCAACACTTGGAACATCGAGCAGCTAAGACGATTCTACCCTTAGCTAGTTGTTTCCAAGTATGTACATACATACTTCTGTCATCTTTTAGTTTGCGAAAAGGGGTGGTTTTGAGTTGCCTTCGTTAGAGCTTCGTACCAAGCTTAGGGATATCCGACCTTGGCTCTGCCCCAAGGTCGCATACCCCTCGGGGGCTATCAGGGGCTCCGGCCCAAGACACTTGGCGTCTTCTCAAAACACCATTTCTCCAAACCGACCCTCTTCCTAAACGTTTGGGTGTGAAAAGAAAAGAGTGCGCGAACGATGCTCGGGCAAGACCGATCGAACTGCAAGAAACCTACACCCCAGCGGCTACGGTGCCCTTGCTCATCGGCGCTTCCTGATGCAACCGACTCGCACTCTGATCCTTCCAAACCCAAAAAATAGGAAGAGGATCGAAAACTTTTTCGAAAAATTACACAAGCAGAAAGGCCTCTGTGGCCATCGCAGAAGCAAGCTCAAAGTTAATTAACATATTTACATATTTTTGGGCATCTGGGCCCGATATAGCTAACTCGTCCCCGGGTCCTCCAACGGGATGGCCTCATCCTCCAAGAGCTTCGCCAAGGCCTCTGCTGGATTGAGCACCGATGCGTCAGTCTTGTCCAGCTCAGCCTCAGAGTAGCCGGAGGCGTACCCCCCGCTCATCGCGGCGAAGTTGATGCCGGAGTAGTGGGAGCTGAAGATGCCAAAGGCCCGCATCACGCCGACATGGAGCGCCTCCCGAGCGATCTCACAGGCCCGCCGGTACGCCCCGAGGACACGAGCCGCCAGCGTGCTCGTCCCTTCCACTTGGACCACGCTAAGGTCCTCGCAGATGATGCGGACGGCATCCGCAGGTTGGCGTGCTCGACATGCTCCGCATTGGCAGCGTCCCTCAGCCGGGCGAGGTCAGCCTCAAGGCCTGTCCAGAAAATCCCGCCAAGTCAGAAACCACTGTAACGCCACGAAACAAAGGACCAACGAAAACCTTACCCTCAGATTGAGCTTTCAGAAGACGTTCCCGGTCGAGCCCTTGGGACACAGCGGTCTGAAGCCCCTGCATCTGCGCATGGAGCCGACTGACCTCCGCCCCAAGGTCAGCTACCATATTCTCAGCCTCAATCTTCCGACCCGCCTCGAGGTCGCGCTCCTGCCGAGCCGCATGCCGCTCGTGCCGGATACGCTCAACGGTTTTCTGAAGGACCTCATGCTCCTTCCTTAGCCGGGCAAGCTCCTCGGCATCGTGGCGGGCCTTGTCGGCAGCGGCCTGGAACTCCTCGGCATCAAGGCGGGCCTTCTCGACGACGGCCCGAAACTTGTCCTCCGCCCACCGCGCAATTTCACGCGCCTCCTGCTCGCGCGCTCGTAGGTCGGTGAAATTCTGCTCGGCGGTGGCAAGCTTCCCGGTTAGCTCCCAGGTCCGCCACGTCTCCACAGCGAAGCGCTGCCAGACCCCCCGCTCGCGTAGGAGGAACTCGGACTTCCCCCGACTGCACTCCTGGAGGGCCTATAGAACTATTTACGTTCAGGAACTGTCGGGAGAAAAAAGGGGATGAAAAATGAAAGAAAAATAACCACCAAAGAAAACACCATACCTAACCGCTAGGGAAAACAACGCCATCCAACTCCCCCATCGCGGAAGACAAGGCGGTGCAGACGTTTGCAAGTCTGCCCTGCACCACCTGCCATCTTTTCCACTCCCCGACACGTCCAGCACAAAGCGGTGCCTCTGCAGGTCCTCGAGGGACATCCAGCGCAAGGTCGGCCCACCCCACGTGTTGGGACCACAAGCAAGCGGGATGAGGGCACAGCAGGCCTTTTCGGTCGATCCCGACGCCACCGTCCCTGTCGTCGCCGCCGGGGCAAGCGCCACCGACCCCGACGCCGCCGTCCCCGTCATCGCCGCTGCGGCAGGCGCCACCGTCTCCGCTGTCGCCGCCTCCGTCGCCGCCGCCAGAGCACGCGCCACCGTCTCCGATGCCGCCGTCCCCGTCGACTCCGCTGGGGCACGTGCCACCGTCTCCGCCGCCGCCGCCTCCGTCACCGCTGCCGGCGCACGCGCCATCGTTGCCGCCGCCGCCACCTCCCTCACCGCCGCCGGAGCAGGCGCCACCACCTTTGCCACCGCTGCCATCTTCACCGTCGCCGCCTCTGCGGTCGGGGCACCGGACGCTGACGCCTCCCCCACCGGCTTGTCCTCCGCCTCATCATCAAGGTTTATCACCTCGCCAGGCGGAGGAGCCCCAGGGGCGGCATCTTGTCCCACAGGGTCGTCTGCGAGGGCAGAAGGCGGAACAAGGGACGGCCCCTGCACCGTGCCCGACGGCGGCACCCTTTTGCCAATCATCACTGCAGGGACCGCATCCGCAGGAGGCACCATGGCCTCTACAATCACACCACCGTTAGGTCCCGGCGGGGTCGCAGTTGGCCCCACAGAGGAGGTCGGTACCCAAAGCGCTTTCTTCGGCGTCAGCGGCGGGACGAAGTCTCGAGGAGCAGCACTGCGAGATGACGACAACATCATCAAAAGCCGCTCGATGCCAGGAAAGGAATAAGGTACGCGAGAATTTCCACTTACCTCCCCACAGCACGATGACGGCAAGCGCGCTTCGCCTCCGAGCTCGACGCCGACCCCGGGACGTCCAACAGTGGCCGCTTGCCGCTACTCCTCTGCTCGCGTGATGCAGGCAGAGGGTCGGGGTCAGCTCCGTCGACCCACGGGGCGCGCCCCTCACCAACCCCTGAGGTGCGGCCCCAGAGCCCTGCGGGGTCGGGCCCTGGGCGGGCGCTCCGCTCGACCTGTCCCCCGCAGCCGGTTGAGGGGGGCTGCTTCTGGATGACGAGCGCACCCGGCCTTGGGCCTGAACATACTCCTCCTCCTCGTCCTCCTCGGTCTCGTCCTCATCATCCTCATCACCGTCATCGTTGTCATCGTCCGACACGACCGCGCCCCTCCGCCGCCTTCAGAACTCCTTCGCGGCCCTCTTCCTCTTCCTCGTCGTCTCTTTATCCTTCCTCCCTTTCTGCTTCTCGGCGAGGAGGCGGTTCTGCCACCGCCGCTCTGCGTCCTCTAGCACCGGCGAGCACGAGGCCACGACCTAGGTTAGATTGCCCTATAGATATAAAGACTCCACGTTAGAACGACAAGCCAAGAAATACAGGAAAGAAGAACGAGAGTACGAAATTTTCACCAGCGGGATGAAGTCCTCGTCCAGGCGCATCGGATGGTGACCGGGCACCGGGTAGACGACGTCCTTGTCATCCAGCGCCTCTCGGACACGCTGCTCGATCTCGGTGTCGGTAAGCACACCCGTCGCAAGGACGGTGCCCTCGGTTGCCGCGCCGGGAACCATATCGCCGAGCGCGCGGGCCCGGAGCATCAGTGGCGCCGCCCTCCGAGCATGGTACACCCCAATAACTCCGGTCCCGGTCAAGCCCTCCTCCTTCAGGCGGTCGATGGCCTGAAGAAGACCGGCGATTTGCTTCTTCTCCTTCTTGATCGGACCGTACGACCAATGGTCTGGTGTCGCCGCAATGACACGGTCGGTAAACTCCAGCAAGGGGGACTCAGGGTAGTTCTTCACATAGAACCACTGCTGGTGCCACCCCTTATGGGACGCCTCGGTCTTCATCGCCATGTATTCCTTAGCGTGGTTCTGGTGGAGGTGGATGCCGGCGCACCCCATCGGCACCGGAACTACCCGCATCTGGATCCACCTCTTCTCGGTCTTCTGATATAGGCTGACTGTGAAGAAGTACTTCCAGAGCGAGAAGTTGGGCTCGATTCCCAAGTACCCCTCGCATAGCGCGACGAACATCGCGATGTGCTGGATCCCGTTGGGATTGATATGCTACAGCTCGAGCCCGTAGAAGTGCAGCAACCCGCGGAACAAGAGGCTCAGTGGAGCCGCAAACCCCCTCTCGTGGAAGTGCGGGAACGAGACGACGTAGCCATCGTCCGGCCGTGGTGCATCTTCCCTCCCGGGGTACCGCCACTCGTCCTTGGCAGTCCTCTCGCAAAGGATGCCCTTCTTCACGAGGCTGTTGGCACGCGAAGTGCTGAAGTTTGAATGCGTCCAGGACTCCATCACTAAGGGGATGGAAGCCTCGATGGCGGAGGGTGAAGAAAGCTGCTGCGCTGAGCGAAGGAAGGCGAAAGGTGCGCGAGAAGGCAAAAAAGGCTTGAGGACGAGCGCGGACGGAACCGGCGAGGTGGACTCCCTTGTCTTATAGGGGGGTGCGCGGGAAGCGAAAGGGGCGATCGCAGTTATTGCGACCCCAGGTACGCCTGTCACCTCCACCTTTTTTGGGAAACCGCGCGCACGATCCGCTGCAGGGAACGTCTCCCCCTCCCTCGTTTCGCGAGCCTGGTACTCTCCGCCACTTCACCTCCTAGAGAGCGCACGCGCGTGACTTCCACCACGTACGGCCCGAGGCCCACCAATAGGTAAAAAAAGGGATACGGAGCTAAAAACGCTCCTACGGCCCATTACGGTCTGGGGGTTCGAAGGCTGGGCCACTATGGGTTCGACAGTCGCCCCAGGGTTCCCCCGAGCATGGGGTGAGAAGGGACGGGTCCGCTAGCGGCCATCACCTAGGCGAGCAATAGCCAAGGGCGTCCCGAACTCACGTTCGAGTCCGGACTGGCATCAAAGTTCATGGTTTTTCCCCGAAAAAAGGCAACGAGCCCTCGGATCTGATCGAACGGACTCGGAAACTATATGAACTGATCAGCCGGAACCTGGGGTACGCCACCAGCTTGGCCCGAGCTGGACCCCCCCCCCCCGAACGGGGACCGGGACTCCACTCAAATCGACCTGTTCGTAGCTCAACGAGCACCACGGTTCATCTAACGAGGATAGCGTGGCACGGCTCACCCCCTCCATCCCAGTGAATGGACGCTTGAGGAGTAACGACCAAAAGTCGATCTAGCCTCCCGAACAGTCTCCCGCAACACGCGGGGGCTGGCATCGCAACCAACGACCACGCGTGTGGTCGCGATTCGGAGTCGGGGAGCAGGAGTGGTCGGTGAAACAATAGGAATCTTCCCACGCCGAGCTATCCTCAGAACACCCTACCTAACCAAACTCCCTGGCCAAGCCGAACGAGCGAAATTTCTTCTCCCTGATCAACTGCAGGTTGCAGGACAAACAAGGATCCCCGACAAACAACGAATGCAACCTCTGGAGGAGCATCTTTTGCTCCACCAAAGGCTCGGGGGCTACTGTTGGGGGAAAGTATTAACGATCTCCTTATGCTCCTTAAAAAATGGTCATAAGGGCCCGGGCCCACCTGCGGCGATAGTGACCTCCGCCAACTCGGCATCGACGGAGTATTCCACTTCGCCTCGCCCAACCCATGGTCAAGGATCGGACACGCCCGACCCCTCGCCACAAGGCTCTGCCTCGCCCGACCCCGGGCGCAGCAGGTCGGACGCATCCGGGCCCACAAGACAAGGATCTGCCTCGCCCGAGGGCGGGCGGAGACCAACGGATGAGAGCGCAGATCTCGTGGGCCCCCACCAACCTCGCCATAAATGTGATGCGGCTCTGGCACGTAGAAAGGCGCCCGCGCTCCTCGACGTGACTCGCCACAGTATTCGGGCGGTACACTGTAGCCACGACAGCACAGGCTACAGCAGCACCGTCCTAATCTGCTACATCCCCTATTCACCGCAGGGCACTCATTACCCTCGCCCCCTAGCATAGGAGGGAGCGCTGCCCGGTTCCGCGCTTGGTCCGACGACAGAGACATGCCGGCCGCACCTCCTAGTCAGCACGCAGGGCTACAGAGGTCAGCCGTCCTCCACAATGTGCACAGCTGCGGCACCCGGACATCATCATCATCATGCATGGCTACAGCGGTCGGACGCCACACACACATCTCGCACGCTCGGCAACGACGGTCGACCGGAGGGTCGTCGACAGGGTCTAACGACAGCTGGCCCCCTCCGGCGGTCACACTGACGGGAGACAGAGACCGGAAGGGAAGGCGGTGACCGCGAGGACTCGGTCCTTCCCCCCATGCTTTGCTTTACTTTGCTTGCTTATCTCTTTTACTTCTCTGGACTCCTGGCTCAACTGTAACTCCCGTCTCTTCCTTTCACTATAAAAGGAAGACCGGGGGAACCGAGCAGGAGACAACTTTCAAGCCAACCGAACACCCCCCAACTCACACTCTCTCCATACGAGCATCAGTGCACACCTAAGAGACTTGGGACCAGCTTCCCTCTCTCGCCCGTTTGTAACCCCTACTACAAACTCTGCACGAGTAACACGAGCTGCCTCTCATACTGGACGTAGGGCTATTCCTGCTCGAACCAGTCTAACCCTGTGTCCTCTCGTGCAAACCATCCGAGCCTTATGCGCATAAAAACAAATTCACTTGCCGTCGTCTTGACTGGCAATTCCTGACAACGACAGTAGGGGGCAGGGGTGGCCACGGCGAGCTGGTAGGCAGCGGCGCACAGGGGCAACGGTGGTGAGCTAGCATGCGACGGTGAGCTGGGTCCTGGGGGTGGCACCAGCAAGCTGGCAAGCTGCGGTGCGCATGGGGTGTGCATGGAGAGACATGCGGCGGCACGGCGTAGGCGGGTACGATAGGAGCCAAGCGAGGGGGCGGGGGCGCTCGCGATGCAGGTCGTGTGGGCTGGCACGGCACGCACATTGTGCCTGTGCTTTACAGGCTAGCCCAGCACGAAATGGGCCCATGGGCTTGTGCCTAGGCCATTGGTGCAACCCGTGGGCAGGCATGGCCCGACACGATGGAGGCGTAGTGCCGGGTCTAGCCCGACACGAAGTTGGTCGGGCCTAGTCGGGCCGGGCCGCCCATTTGGAAATCTATATCTGCAAGGTTAGAGTCCTCTCATGTGACCAACTTGACCGGAGTTTGCATGTGTGTGAGGGGAGTATACATATTATATAACATATCATTGAACCGCGGAACCGGTCAACCCACTGGTTGGACTAGTGAACCACCGAACCGATGACCTCACCAGTTCGATGACTGGTTCGATTTTTTTTCTATGCCATCAAGAGCAGTGGGTTTTGGCTACCGAAGCTTAAAAGGGGGCGTGATGGGGTATGAAGTATAAACAACCCTATAATTTTGACACGCCTTGAAAAGATCTTCTTTGGACACATCTACAATTGTTAATTGTTACTCCCTCCATTTCAAATTCAAATTGTTAAGTCATTCCAACTCTTTTAGAGAGTCAAACCATTTTATGTTTGACCAAAATTATAGAGAGGATCTCAAAGATTTATGGTACCGAATAGATATACTATGAAAATATATTTAGGGCCAGTTTGGCAGAGCTCCGGCTCCTTCTAAAATGGCTCCGACTCTGACTCCTCTGGTGGAGCGGCTTCTTGGGTGTAGATGGAGCCGTTTTGGAAAGTGTTTGATAAAACGGCTTCTCCTGTATTTTTAGGAATGGATGTAAGAGGTCAAATATCCTATATGCCCTTGGATATATATTTTTAATAGATGAATTGAATGTTTAATATTAGTTTATAATTTAAGTCCATTTGAATTAAAAAAAATAAATAAAAAGGGACTCTTCTCTCCTTTTCTTTTTTTTGTTCACTTTTTCTTTTTTCTTTATTTTACTACTCCTTTTCTTTTTTTCACCACGTTCTCCATCTGCCTTATCTCATTTTCCCCATCTCCTCTGGACTTCCGTCGCCCTTCTCCCTACCACGCACGCCCCAGCACCTAGCTCCCCATTGCCGCCCGGCCCTCAGGTCCCCCAACGTCGTGCCGCCTCGGCTCGCCGCCACCCCTGGGCTACACCGCCATCCCCGTCGCCACGCCACCTCGGGTCGCCGCCCGGCCCTTGGGTCCCCCGTCGCCATGCCGCCTTAGCTCGCCACCGCCCCCGGGCTCCACCGCCATCCCCGTCGCCGCACCGCCTCGGGTCCCCCGTCGCCATGCCGCCTCAGCTTGCCGCCGCCCCCGGGCTCCACCGTCATCCCCGTCGCTACACCACCTCGGGTCGCCGCCTGACCCTTGGCTCCCTCGTCGCCATGCTGCCTCAGCTTGCCACCGCCCCTGGGCTCCACCGTCATCCCCGTCGCTACACCACCTCGGGTTGCCGCCCGACCCTTGGCTCCCCCGTCGCCATGCCGCCTCAGCTCGCCACTGCCCCCGGGCTCCACCGCCATCCCTGTCGCCGCGCCGCCTCGGGTCACCGCCCGGCCCTCGGGTCTATAACAACTCTACCTTAATTAGGTGTTAAATAGGTGAAATATCCAAGTTGCCCCTAAAAAGTTTCTTTTGGAGTTAAATATAAAACTTGAGTTTTTATATACAAACTTAAAGTTTTGCTCAAATAAGAGTTGTAAAACTTTTAATTTTAAACAACTTTTGTTAATAATACTTTGGCTAATTCAGAGTGGGAGAGGGTCAAAAACAAGAATCAAACTAGGAGTATATTAAAGTCCTGGAAGTCAGGTTTTTCCTCAACTTTGCAACCTATTATCTCACAATTCTATATCTAACCTCAAGTCAGAACTTTAATAGAAGTTGCATTACTTTCAGTGCATTCCAACTTTGTTACACTGACCCAGGTCCAAATTGCAACTGAACCTGCTCAAAAACTTGGTCAAAGTCGTATAAAATGGTCAACTCAGCCTTTTTGGCATTCCAGCGCGGAGCCTGGAAAACATCAAGAGCGTGCATCTTGGCGAGCCTGTTCCTCCAAAAATCTGAACTGAACTCAAGAATAATCCTTAATAGGATTTGGAATCCTAAGATCGAAGAAGTTTTCCTTCAATTACACCTTGACCTGATTCAAATGGAAAGCTACTCAAAATCTAAGCCAAAGTTGGCTAAAATGCTGGAAAACAACAAAATCGAAATCTACCAAAGTCCCCGGAGGCCGGTGTTCTACCAAACTTTGCAACTCCATAGTTTAAAATTGATCTAGTTTTCAAGCAAACTCCTTTTGTAAAGTTTGAAGCCGGACATCAAGTCTACAAGTTTTACTTTTGGAGTTTCATGAGTTCTTTTGAAAAGTTTGGAGAAAAAGGCCCAAAAACCGGCCCCTTTGGCTGCCTCAAAGGGCACCCCGCTCAGCGCGCGTCCGAAGCGCGCCCGCACGTTCGCCTGCGCGCCGCTCGCCACGTGGCCGCCGTCCACCGGTGAGCTCGCCGTCGCCCAACCAACCGTCGTGACAAGACCCCTCATGCACCTGGCTGCCTAGTAGGCGAGCGCGCTTATCCCGCCCCTGGCGTCACACATATCTTCGCCCCGTCCCGAGCAAGCTCCACCCGCCGAGGATGCCACGCTGCCGCCTCAGACCAGCCAAGCTCCGACCGCCTATCGCTGCCCAGATAGCGACCACACACGCGCCTCGCTCTGCCAACCCTCGGCCGCGGCAAAGCCGCGCTTGCACGACTCGCTTTCCCCAAGGCCAATGACCAGGAGATCCTATCCCGCGGTCTCCGCACCCTGGCCAATGGCACCGCCGCTAATGGAGCTCCAGCCCGCAGCCCAACGAGTCCTCCGATCCTATCTGCCCGTGCCTGAAGCTCTGCCCCGCTCCCCCACACCTCCCTGGCCCTATATAAGGACCTGTGGCGCCACCTACGCCGCCCTCCACCACTTCTAGTGCCGCCGCTCCCCTGTTTTCCAGCACTGCCGCACGGGTCTCCCATGGAGCCCCCACTTCCGCGCCACCCCTCACCTCGCGGACACCACCACTCGCTCCGCCGCACCACTTCGCACGTCTCCGAGCAACTTGTTGCCCTCCAGGAGCCCCGCCATCGCTGGAACATTGCTGGGATTTTGCCACCGAAGCCGCTTTCATCCCCAAGCCGTTCCACCGCCGCCAAGCCTGCTCCGCCACCCTAACTGCCGCCAATCGACCCTAGGTGAGCCCGCGCTCCTTCCCAGTTACTTGTTGCCCTGGCCCGAGCCTCACCTCACCGGAATCGGGCGAAGATCGCCGCCGGCCGACACGACGACCTCTCTGTATCGTTTACCTTCTTCCAGGAGCCTTAGCGCAAGAACTAGGGACCCTTGTGTAATTAAACCGTAGACCTGAGGGTTAGTTTGTAAGTTGTTTTCGGTTTATTGTTTAAATTGGCAGAAAATGGTTTAAAGTTTGTAAATGCACCATAAATCGTAGAAAAAAAAGAAAAATGCCAAACCACTTTTGTTGAACTCAATGAACTTTGCAGTTTCATACAAAAATAGGTTTGCCCATGTTATTGCTGTAAAGTTTATCCTATAGTTTTATTTCTTGCTTAGGCCTTTTAAATCATAGTAAATAGAAGAAAAATGCTAAAACGTCAAATCCAACTCTGTGGTGTATGTTTCAGTGAGTAGAAGCTTAGAAAAATACTTAGGGCCCTGGAGCAGAACTTAAAGTCACTGTTTTAACCTTATATTTTAAATCTAGGGTTAAATCTTCCTTTTTGCATAAGTTTTAATCCAGAGCTGGGAAAAATATGAATCCACTTGTAGTAGCTTAGTTTTGAAGTGTAGTTTGTAGAAAAAATATGGGTTGTGGTCAGAATCAGAAAGAAACTCACCTTCCTTATAGAACATGATAAATAGGAGAAAAATATGGGAAATAGATATCCTTCTCCAACAATCATAAACAATTCACCAAAGTCTCTGTTACACACCTTCAACCTACTGTTAAAATTTCACCCTCACAATCACAGTAGGTTTTGAGACAAAAATAGTTAAGTGTATGCTACCCTTGGTGGTAAAATACGTTTAATTCTTGTTGTGGTAATCCCGAGGCTCCCAAAATTTTATAGTAACTTATTTATGACTTAAGTAAAGTGATGTAATTTTTGCCAGTGCCTTTTTTTGTTGTTTGCTTGTGGAACCACTTTTTGGCTAAGAAATTGGTTTAAACGAATAAAAGAAATATAAATCCTAATAATCTAAATAGGTAATTTTGGAAGAGATAAAAAAACATTCAGAAGTGAATAACTCTCGAAATGCACCTAAACAACCCCAAAAACGACCCCACCTTCTTTATACAACTCTAGTTGTGAGGATCTTATATATGTACACAATCGCCATCAAAAATCAACCTCGAGTTTAAATCGCAACCCATCTTACTTTATGAAATTGTTGAAAAATAAAACCTTGTTAGGTGAATGTGGCCTAAATACAACTTTCTTTCTAGCAATAAGTCATGCCTTGCATCATTCGTGTAAAACCATGGAGAAATCTAAACTCTTGCATGTGCATGTCATGTAGAAGCTAACATCGCCGACGGAACCTACGAGCTCCACCCTACGTTGGAAGAGGAAACCGTCGCGGAGCTACATCACGCGGAGGTTGAGCCCGAGCTAGATCAAGACCCCGAGGAACCGCTAACTTTTCCAGAAGGCAAGCCCCAGTGCATGTTTCCCTGTTTTAAATTATGCAATATGTTGATGCTTATGCCTATGCATTTACGTTTGTAGGAGTTGATTGAAATTATAGATGCATGAACTTAGTACCTTTGAATCTGAACACTAGTTGCTAAAGACGAATAGTTGTTGTGCTAAATAGGACCCGGTAAAAGTCGAGTGATTGCCTGTCACTCGCGAGTTATAAGAGTTGCTTGTTTACTCTTTCTACAACTATAAGGATGACGGACGGGACCGGGAATGGTTCCGATGTGGTGGTTTGCCCCGTCTGTCTAGCAATGAACTTGCTAAGGTCGAAACGTGTTGGCGTTCGTGATCAAGTGTTTGAAAGTACTAATCTCATACCTAGTATGGGATAGGGAAGCCTAGTACCTGCTTGAACTAGGGCATGTCATACCCTCCCCCGGCTGTCCTTGGAACATCGTTCCCATGGTGCATCATGTGGGTGCAAGTGCGGTCATAGTACGGCAGAGGCCAGGACTATGGAGCATTGCATGCCAAAGGAAGTTGGCCCTGACACGTGCCGAAGGGATCGATCAGACGGCTAACAAATGAAACGACCCTTCGTGGTGCACGGATGTCGTGAGATTAGGTTCGCCATGCATGGTTAATAAATTCAAATTGATTTGTCTGCCTCTCACAGTTTGGGACTGCTTGATCGCTATTCTGCACTGAGTAAAGATGGAACATGATGATGATTTAATCTTGATGCTTGTTCTTTAATTGTTTGGAAACAATGCCTACTTAGTATAAGCTGCTAATCTAGACTGGTTAATGAACTTAGAACTTGAGCTAAAATATTGAAAGTAAGGACCAACATTAGGCGTTTGGCAAAAACAAACCCACAGCCAAAAGCCTTGCATATCTAGGAGTTGGTGGTGCAGTTATCACCTGTCGGGTCAGTCTTGCTGAGTATTAGTTGCTCAGCCTTGTTCTGGCTATGTTTTCAGGAAGTGTTGAGCATGAGGAAATGGTTGCCAGCCTGACTTGGCTGACCCAGCTCCCTCCGGGTTGGTCGGTTGAGTGGGCACCCGCCTCAGATAGCGGGGAGCATTGAATGGATATCATGGTCGGCTTCACCATGGTGTTATGTATCGTTGGGTAGCTTTCGTTGTTTTTCTATCTTTGTTGAACCTTGCAAACTTGTTTGAGTTTCAAAAACTCTAATGTAATAAATTGTTGAACCATGTTAATGTGATAGGAATGTTGTAATCTCTGTGCTACTCACCTTCGTGTAAGCAATGCTTCTCGATCCTGAGTAAGTGGTTAATCGGATGAAATTCAACGGACGACCAAGTTGACTTGCTTAAAGTGCATGATCGCATGTCAGGCGACTTAAGTGCATTTTAGTCAGGTTAATTTGGGCGGTTCCGCCACAGGGTCCCCCGGTGCCGCGCCACCTCCCCTCGCCGTCACCCCTGGTGTAACAATCTAGATTAACTCAGCCGAGTTTAATCTTAAGACAAATCCCCTAATCCGGTTGACTCAGCCTTTTGTGAGCTATACCAGCTGAGTCTGGTTTTCAGTCCAACCTAGCGCCTTAGGGAGGGTTTATCTTTGGAAGGTTGAGCAGACCGTCAAGAAACCTCTTTATAGAAGTTGGAGAATGAAGTCCCTGCTTTAACTTTGTTAATTGGACCTTGGTCCAATTCGCCTCCGAAGATTCCTGAATCTGCAGCTCAAATCAGCCCCGACCCTTGAAACCCAACCAAACCATCGTTTTCTCTAAGTCCCGAAGCCAGTGTTCCTCCAAACTTTGGGGTCTTGGATCTCCAAATTCACTACATTTTTAAACTTGGTCCAGTTACCCGAGTTGGGCCTTGGACTGAGTACTACAACTCTTGTTAACGGAGTCAAAGTGGTGCAGTTTTGAAATAGGGAGATCCAGAGGCTGGAAGATGGGCCTAGAAAGGGATCTCGCGGATCTATCGAACAAAGAGCGCCAGAGCGCGCGTGCGCCCGTTTCAGAGCCCCGCCGCCGCGTGGCGTGACCTCACCGGCAAGCGCCGCCTCGCCCAGTCGCCGGCCGCGACAAGATGGATCAACGCGCCTACTTCCCAATCGCGCAGAAGCGCCCTGCAGACTTTTCCGCCCTGTCTCGTCTCGCCCGAGACCTCGCCGGCCTCGCCAGGCGCACTGCCCGCCATTGCAACTGAAGATTGGCTGCTGCCGCGCCAATACCACCTCACCTCCCGCGCGCATCGCCTCACCCGGATCCCCGGTTGCGCGCCCCAACGCCTTCCGACCCTTCCGTCACACCTTAGTCGCGCTGCCCGCGCGCGCGCCCCACGACGCTGCCATCGTCGCCAATCGCAGCGCAGGCAGTGACAACTCTTTTCCCCCACCTTGCTAGTAGTGTACCCCGGCAGAGACGCTGGTCCCGTGCATGCTCGCGTCACATCGCTCGCCCGGTCACCTCGCCTGCAGCGCCCTCGCCTGCAGTGCCCTTCCCTCCCTCCTGTCCGCCAATACCGAGCCGTGGCACCCAATCCGGCGCTTGACGTGACCAGACCACGTGCTCGACCTCGCCAATCCTTCCACCCGGCAAAACCGCGCTTGACTAGCGCTGTCTTCCTTGCCCAATGACCGAAGAATCCTGTCCCTGGAGCTCCGCTTCTCCGACCAATCACCGCTGAGGCAGAGCACTCCTCTTCTCCCTCGATCTTATCCTCACGCCGCTCGAGCTCGTTCACTTCCACGCAACTATAAAGAGGGTACCGCAGCCTACTACTGAAGTTCCCTTCGCCATCCTTGCCCTCGTCGCACTGATTGCGTGGTTTCTTCTCCATCGCACTCGCCGTTGCACACTCCTCTGCTTCACGCGCAAGTGCCGCCGCCTGAGCTCTCTGTGGAGCTCCCCCTTCCTCCCAACGTCGTGCCTTGCCAACCCCGCCAACCGCTTCGCCTTCCTTCGCGCAGCGCTAGAGTTTGTTTGTTGTCCACAAGAAGCCCCACCGCCTCCGAAACGCCGTCGTTCCTCATTCCGCCTAAGCTTACTTCTTCCCGACCCCAAGATTTCATCAGTAGGACCAAAGGTGAGCTGTCGACCCCTTCCAGCTCGCCCAACCCCTGTCCGTCTCGCCCGACCCTATCTGTTTCGACCGACCCCTGTCCGCCTCGCCCGAGGGCTCGGTTGTGCATTTTTCTTTTGACCAAGGGTATCTGTGTAAAATTTTGAGGACTTATCTGTGTTAAATCTGAGGACCCCGATACAGTTATTCCTTAGGTCTAAGGGTCAGATTTGCAAGTTTTTCCCGACCCGACTCTTTTATCTTGTTCCAAATCAACGGAAGCTTAGGAAATTCATCTTAAATCGAGGAAAAATCAGAAAAATGTGAAATCACTTGGGTTGGAATCCTCTTTTTCACTTTTCCTGTAGTTTTGCTATAGTTTTTGGGCTAAATCCTTGCGGGTATTGTTGAAATAACCGTCTAAGTGTCTCACCCTTGCATTGCATTTTGTGTAGAGTTGAACCTCACCGACGGCACGTACGAGCTGCACCCGGTGCCCAAGGACGGAGTTGTAGCTGAGCTGCTGCCTGTAGGAGCTGAAGCCGAGTACATCGAAGATCAGTTTGCTTCCGCCCCGCTCAAAGGCAAGCCCCGAAGCATAACCCAGTCTCTCTAAACTTGCGCATGCCTTCTTTTGTATGTATTTGCATTTACGTTCAGGAGTTGTTTGGAACCATAGATGCATGACTTAGTTCCCTTTGATCTGAACACTAGTATGGTAGGCCGAGTAGTTGCAATGCTTAAACAGGACTCGGTAAAACTCGAGTGATTCCCTATCACTCGCGAGTTATAGGAGTTGTTTGTTCTCCTTTTTGCTACAACTATAAGGACGATGGACGAGGTAGGGCTTTGTGAACTATTTTGGTGGTCAGTGGATTGCCCCGTCTGTCTACTTGAAATTGGACTAAGGCCGAGATGTGATAGTGTTTGTGATCAAGTGTTTGAAAGTACTAATCTCATACCTAGTATGGGATGGGGAAGCCTAGTACCTGATTCAACCAGGATGTGAGTGGTTCGATCCACTGTCTTTGGAACAGAGTTTCCCTTGCGGCAGCATGTGGTGACAAGCGCGGTCATAGAACGGCAGAGGCTGGGTCTGTGGAGCCTTGTACCAAGAGAAGTGGGCCCGAGACGGTTCAGATGATTGATGGGGACGGCCGATAAGGGAAGCGACCCTTTGTGGTGCGCGGATGTCGTGAGATTAGGTTCACCATGCATGGTGAAGAAATTCGAATCGATTCGTCTGCCTCTCACAGTTTGGGACTGCTTGATCGCTCTGCTACACTGAGTAAGAATGGAACTTGATGGTGATGATCATATGAATGCTTGTCATAAATTGCTTGGAACTTTTGCTTGTTTAAGTATAGCTGCTGACTTAGTTTGGTAAATGAACTTAGAACTGGACGCTAAAATCTTGAAAGTAAGGACCTACTGTAGGCGCTTTTGGCAAAGCAAACCCCTCAGCCAAAAAGCCTTGCATGTCTAGAAGATGGTGGAGTAGTTTCCCCGGTCGGTTGAGTCTTGTTGAGCTTAGTTGCTCAGCCTTGCTTGTGGCACATCTTTCAGGTGATGTTGAAGCTTCTGAGTTTGCTGCTGTTGGCACTTGGCCTCCCCAGCTTCCACCTGGGTGGACGGTCGAGTGGGATCCCTCCTCGGACGGCAAGGATAGGGATCAGTGATGTCAGGATCGGCCTCACCGTGACATCTGACCCCGGCACTAGCTTCCGCTAGTTTATCTTTTCCGCTGCTTAAGAACTTTGTAAAACTTTGATTTTCAAACCAGTGTTGTAAGAAATTAATGTGCTTGTTCAAGTTCGATGACCTATTGTATTCTCTGGAACTGCTCACCTTCGTGTGAGCTCTGCTATCTCGGTCCTGAATAGTGGTTTATCGGATGAAATCCGACGAACTGCCAAGTTAACTTGATTAAAGCACAAGATCACGTGTTAGGCGACTTAATCGTGCTTTAGCTAAGTTAATTGGGGCGGTTCCGCCACACCTGGGCTCCACCACCATCCCCGTCGCAACCTCCCGACCTGCCTGCTGTCGCCTCCACTGCCTGCGGGCCCTCCTCAAGGGTAAGGGTGGGAAATAGCCGAGGAGGAGCTGCGGGAGCCAGGTTTTTTGGCTCCGCCTCCTCGAAAGGGCTCCTAAGAGCAGGATTCGCGGGGCTCTGCTGCCGGAACCGGAGCCGTTTTGCTGGGCGCTCGCCCTTTGGCAGGGCTTCGGAAGAAACCGCTCCCAGAGCCCTGCCAAATGAGGACTTAATGAAAAAACTAACGGTATTTATTTGTGTCATGAATACTAATACTTTATTATATAAATTTGATTAAAATTGAGATATTTTAACTTTTCAAGAAAGTTGGAATGACTTGTGATTTGGAATAGAAGAAGTATTATATAGTATAAAATACTTTGCTCGATAAAAACAGACACGTAAAGACCCCGAATGCATACAAGCCATCTTTTGAAGCATCAACCGTAATATGTCGATCGAAAACCACGATGATGCACGTTCTTTCAGCTAAAATCTTTGGAAGAGAACAGGCCACTTGGCATAACCCAGGAACCGCAAAACAAGACACCCTAGTCCTTCTTAATTCATTTCCTAGTTTCTAATCACGTCAAAACTCTAATCAACCATTCCTTAATCCTAAAACCCATGGGAAGGTGCAGAAGCGAAAACCTCCAAACGACATTGTTAATCAACCCCTCTTCACTTCTCGCCGAAGGCTGCGCCGGGGGAGGCCACGGCCGCCACCTGCCGTTGGCGGCGCATCTCGACGACGCGGTTGTGCCGGTTGGAGTGCATCTCCGGGGAGAAGGTGGGGCTGCTCGCCGGCCGGTACTCCGGCACCAGGCGGCCGCTCCGGTACCGCAAGCCGCACGCGTTGCACAGCGTGGCGGCACCCTCGGGGCCTTCGCGCCACTGTGGCGTCTCCTCCGTCCCGCAGTGCCGGCACCGCCTCCCCGCCATCGCCTTCTTCGCCACCACCCGCCGGCGCCGGCGCGCGCCCTTCGTCGGCGGCCGCGGCGCCGCTGCCGGCAGCATCGTCTCCACCGCCGGGAACGCGTCCTTGTTCGACAGCCACTCGAGCTCCTCCTCCTCGCCCTTGGCGCCGCTGCTGCCGGCGGCCGCCACCTCCAGCGCCTGCAAGAACCGACCTTGAGTGAGCCCCCTCATTTCCCAACCAAGAACCGCGAAAACCCTGAAACAAGGGGCCGCGGCCACCCGTACCGCGTGGTCAAAGAAGGTCTCGAGATCGACGCCGGCGCCGGCGCTGAAGAAGAGCTCGTCCGCGACCGCCGCCACTGAGTCGCCGTGGGGCGCGTTTTCCACCACCATGGCCGCTTCTGTTTGGGCGCCTCTCTAGCAAGAGGCCAAGAGCAGGGGTTAAAGCAGAGGAAAAGACCTTTCGAGGACTTCACCTTTTTGGTTTCGGTTTGTAAAAGATGCCTTCCACTGCACGTTTTCTTCCTCTTGCGGCTACAGGTTACAGTCTCAGGGGGTGTTTGTTTCTTTAGCACCTCCTAAAATTCCTGTCACATCGAATATTTAGATACTAATTAGGAGTATTAAATATAAGCTAATTACAAAACCAATTGCATAGATGTAGACTAATTTGCGAGACGAATCTATTAAGCCTAATTAGTTCATGATTTGACAATGTGATGCTACAGTAAACATGTGCTAATGATGGATTAATTAGGCTTAATAGATTCATCTCGTGAATTAGCCTTCATATGTGAAATTAGTTTTATAATTAGCTCATGTTTAGTCCTCCTAATTAGTCTCCGAATATTTGATGTGACATAAATTTTAGTCAGGACTAAAGATCCAAACACCCCCTCAGTAATTTATTTTTTGCAGGAATTTTACTTTACCCAGAGACATAATGTCGTGACCGATGTCACAGTTCGCACGGTTAAAACCACACGCTCGAAAGGCCATCTGCGGTCGGTGTGGTCTCACTCACAAATCACACCCTTGATCAGGTGGAATGGCATGATACGGCGAAGTGAAACATTTTTCTCATATTTTTCCATATGATCTTTAATCCTGACTAAAATTCATGTCATATCGAATATTCGAAGACTAATTAGGAGGACTAAATATAAGCTAATTATAGAACTAATTACACAGATGGAGGCTAATTCCTGAGACGAATCTATCAAACCTAATTAATCCATCATTAGCACATATTTACTGTAGCACTATATTGTCAAATCATGAACTAATTAGGCTTAATAGATTCGTCTTGCAAATTAGCCTCCATCTGTGCAATTGATTTTATCATTAATTTATATTTAATACTCTTAGTATCTAAATATTTGATGTGACAGAAATTTTAGGAGGTCCTAAGAAACAAACGGGGCTATGTTCTGACGTGGACACAAGTAATCTGCAAAAGCCATTCCGGTTTGATAATACTCATAGAAACATGGAAATGAAATTGACGCGTATGTTTTCAGCACGGGCCGCAAAAGCAAGGTGAATGACAAGTGCCTTGATTCTCTGAGTGAGAAGTTTGTTTCTTTCTGAACACCTATTTGAAATTAGATAGATGAAACTCATAAATACCTCAAATGGTTTGAAAACGTACACCATCGCTACACTCAAGTTACACTCAACATGTTTGTACACAAAATTCCTCTTCCTTTTCTGGCTCTAAAATAAAAGAAACTCGATTCATATGCCCTACCAGGGTGAAGTCACATAGGCCTAGCCTGATGCACCGGTACCAGGGTACAAATGTTTTTTCAGTCGGTACTCCAGTAGGAACTTTTCACCTCCTGTGCAGCCCGTTAGCCCAAATACGTGCACCCCTCAGGCTGCTGCCTGGATCAGGGACCAGCCATCACTCCAGAGTCCTGGTGAACAGTGAGTCAGTCCGAGCCGATGATAGATAAGCAACCCATTGGATGCATGAAGAAAAAAACAAAGATCCTGGTAGCGCTACTGGATCACATTTCGGATCTGATCTGTGCTCCCGATTCCCGATCTGTGAAATCTAGGCCCAATCATGGAAGCAAAACAGGCCTAAGAAATCCCACTTATTCCAAACGGGCCCAAGTGAACAGTATCCATTTCATTCTATCTCCTCTCCCTCATTCCGACTGAGAGCAACTCCAAAAGTTTCTTAATAAACTATACCCAAAACTATGTATTGGAGTTTTTCTAAAATTTGTCTCCCCCAAGATTATATCATCCCACAGCAGATCTCTAATACTGGCCTCCCCAATATTTTAAAATAGGACATGTCGGATTTAGTAACCGGCAGTCCACCAGGAGGTTACCAGGTGGTAGATTTGTTCGCGGGGAAAATCGTAAGACCAAAAGCTCGAATGGTAACACAAGGACGCAAGGTTTAGACATGGACCTCCGGAGAGTACCCTATGTCATGTGTTCTGTTGGATTGTATTGCTGGTATGGAATACGAAGAGTCGAGTTGAGGTCCGTTGCCCTCGGGGGGAGGGGGGCGCCCCTGGCTGCCTTATATAGGCTGATGACCTAGGGTTACAATCGGACGGATAGGATGTAATTCTAATCGATTGTTACATGGAAAGCAATCTGAGTCGGTTTACAACAAATATCTCGTGATATCCGGGCAGAATCCGTTCCCCGACCTCTGAGCATGTTCTCCACGTATCTTCATGCCTTGGCCCACACGGCGTGGTCGTGCGCGCCCACCTATCAGGGCTGACTAGTATCCTAGTCGGTGGGAACCCGTGGGTACCCTTATCCCTCAAGCCCTCGAGCAATGTGGAGTCGAATAGGAGCCTGACGGATGCGCAACGAAACTTGTAATGTACTTGGCTGAAGTTGTGGTGTCGTCATAGTGATGAAGAGGCTACGCAGTGCTCAAAAAAGAAAGAAAAATTGAAACTTCCACATGCGTATGACCAAATGCACATGGCTATGCGATTACCGAGCTTCGGGATGTTTGGCATCCTCAAAGGGAAGCACATGGAGGGTGTCGCAAGATACACTCCATATGGAGTAGTCCTCGAGCATTGAAGCGATTAAAGTAATCGGTCCAAGGGGCAAATTATCTTGTCATGTAGTAGCTGTATTATTAACCCAAAGATCAAGCGCCCAGCGCCGAAACACGAGGCACAGCGAAGCCAAGGAGGCACACCGACCAAAAATCAGGTGCCCAGCGCCGGAACGCGAGGCACAACGAAGCCAAGGAGGCACACCGACCAAAAATCAGGTGCCCAGCGTCGGAACGCGAGGCACAGCAAAGCCAAGGAGGCACGCCGACCAAAAATAGGGCGCCCAGCCCTCGAGCACGAGGACTGGCAGAGCCACGAAGGCACGCCGACCAAAGTAGGGTGGCCCAGCTCCTGAGCACGAGGACTAGTTGAGCCAAGGAGGCACACCGACCAAATTTAGGCGCCTAGCCCCAAGGACTGGCGGAGCTAAGGAGGCACGCCGACCAAATCTAGGTGCCCAACCCCTGAGCGTGAGGATTGGTGGAGCTGAGGAGGCACGCCGAGTCGCCTCCCGTCCTGAGCCAGAGAGGTCGGCCGGGCGACGGGAGGCACGAGGAGTCGTTTGTGGCGCCCAGCCCTGAGCCTGGGAGCTGGCCGAGCCGCGGAAGCATGCCAAGTCACCACCCTCCTAGCCTAGGTCGGTCGAGCAGCGGGATGCACGCCGAGTCATCTGTGGCACCCAACCCCTGAGCCTAGGAGCCGGCCGAGCCACAGAAGCATGCCGAGTCGCCTCCCGCCCTGAGCTAGAGAGGTTAGTTGGGCAACGGGAGGCACGCTGAGTCATCTGTGGTACATAGCCCCCAAGCCTGGGAGCTGGCTGAGCTGCCAAAGCACGCCAAGTCGCCACCCGCCCAGCTAGGGAGGTCAGCCCGGCAATAGGAGGCATGCCGAGTCGTCTGTGGTACCCAGCCCCCAAGCCTGGGAGGCACGTTGAGCCGCCAAAGCACGCCAAGTTGCTACCCGCCCAGCCTAGGTCGCCCGAGCAGCAGGAGGCACGCCGAGTCATCTGTGACATCCAACCCCCAAGCCTGGGAGCCGGCCGTGCCACGGAAGCACTCCGAGTCACTTCCCGCCCCGATCCAGAGAGGTCAACCGGGCAACGTGAGGTACGCCAATTAGTTTCGGAGCTGTAAAAGGACAATACAAAGATTATGTAGCATAATGTACAAAAATTAATAATTGAATAACTCAAAGTTTTATTCGACGTAGAAGTAAATTCTTGCGTGTCATGCTCGTGTAGGTCACGTAATTTTCCCGGGTAGTTAGCCTGTTACGTTTAAGCACCTAACCCTGCCTGGGTGTTGCCGAGAGCGGGCTCGAGCGGGCTTAGCAGGAAGCGACACATGAGGGCCAAGCTTCACGGATTAAGGCATGTGCTACCCGAGTGCTTTAGCAGCCGTTAAGAGAGACGGGCAAGCCGCAAAGTAGTCGGAATTGTGCGGAAAAGAGAAAGCGTGCACTGGGCATTTGTAGGGCCGGCGCAGCCCCTAACTGCCCGTTTAGTGGACGGATCAAGCTGTATAAGCAGTCGGAGGTGTGATCAGGGTGGTCGGCGGAAGTCACGAAGACATAGAAAAGCTGAGGCATATTGAGATATACAGAAGTCGTAAAATATTTAATTAAAACCAAGAGGAGTGATCGCCGTCATCCTTGAGTTAGGGCTTAGAAGCCGTCGGGTGCCATCTTGGTTGTTGTGATCGGCGGTTGTTGATGAAGAGAACAGGTCGGGACTCGTCCTGACTAGTATGTTGGGTTGATGTGTCGAAGAAGTCGGCGGTGTGTTGGTGATGCCGGCTATAGGGGCATCAGATCGGGCTGCCATGGTTGCTTGATGCCATCGGCCGTCTCGTCGATGCCGCACCGAGTATGCAAGCTCCGAGCCACCGGTGCTCGGCAAGTCACATGCACGAAGATGCATGCATCACGATTCATAAAAAAGATACATTAGAATAATCCTTAGACCAAAAGACAAAGCGGTCGGTTGCTTATGATCGGATAAGAAAAAAAAAAGAGTATTCCTTATTAACGTATGCTCCTTGTAGATCGATTTTGCCGGCTGCACGCAGACGTGCAGGGACGTAGGGATCTGCCGGTCGCATCCTTCGCGTGCTCGCCAGGCCGACGTAAACCAAATCCTTCGCGTGGTCGAAATCCTCTCGTATCAAGGAAAAACCAGAATAAAGTAATCTTTCTTAGTTTCATTAGCCATGAAGATGATTGGATGGAATATAGATTAAATAATAAAACGGTAATGCTTAGGCCCGTGCGTCCGGACGCGTGTCCCTCCTCCGGACAGTCACGTGGTACGGTGTCGTCCACATATTATCACCAGTAAAAATATCACACATGGACAAAAAACTAGCGCAACATTCTTATCTGCACGACGATTCCTTCCACCGCACCCGAATCTCGTTTTGCAAGTGCAACCTCATCCTCTCCCCTTGCTACTTCTGCTTTGTGCTCCCTGCTCTGCTCCCTATCGATGCCAGTGCTCGAGACGGCGAGATCGGTGGTGGAGGCTGATGCTGGCCCGCTTCCCCTTGTACGGCTCCCCTTCGTGCTGCTCTGCCGGACCATGCCCTCCTCCTCTCCGTCCCTCCCGCTGGCCCACTCCCCCAGGCTGCTTTGCTTCCTGCTGCTCTGCTCGGCCGTGCCCTCCTCCTCTCCATCCCTCGTGCCTCGCCGTCGCGGGGGCTCCTCCCCAGCCTGCTCCGCTTCCTGCTACTCTACCCGGCCGCGCCCTCCTCCTCTCCGTCCCTCCCGCTGGCCAGGGTGCCTCGCCGTCGCGAGGGCTCCTCCCCAACCTGCTCTGCTTCCTACTGCTCTACCCAGCAGCGCCTCCTCCTCTCCCTCCCTCCCACTGATAGGGGGTAGCGCTCCAAGGGCCTTATCGAGGTGACGGAGAGGATGGAGAAGAAGAGACCAAGGCCGACACGCCGTAGCTGAGCATCACCGCGCACGCCAGCACTGGCAGCAGCCGTAGCAGGATCTTCAGCACTGATGGCCATAGGAGCCTAGATATGAAGATAGCCCCCCGACTGCCATGTTGCAATAGGTATCTCACGATGTTGCAGTAGGGATTATTGGATGTTGCAAAAGCTGTAGATGCGCACGGGTGTTGCGGATGAACGTATCGTCTGATGTTGCACGATTGATTTTCTGAGATGTTTCGATGTTGCAATAGTTGGCTTTTGTTGTTTCATCTGTCAATTTTTCATGTTGCAATATTTCTTCCCGTACGAGCTCAACCCCAACTCAATATATGATAATTTTTTAGAAATGTTGCATGAAACATGTGTTCAATGTTGCGGTGGGAATTTTTCCTCACGAATATTATGTTTATATTGAGCTATTTTTTCGCATCTTTTTCATGTTACAACCATAGATTTTTGATGTTGCAGCTATTTTGTTTTGATGTTGCAACGGAATGTCGGATAATTAGTGGTATTTATTATGGTACTACTGTAGCCGTCAGATTTAAAACAGATGGTGATGCAACGGGAGTTGCTCCCGCCGGACGTCCGGACGCTAGCAAGCCCGATAATAAAAAGGAAGGGAAACTGTTCCATGTTTTACGCGACGGTGGAGTTCGAACTCCGCAAGATCTTGACCGGCGCGCACATTGCAGGGAGAGGTGGCGACGCTGCATCCGTGGGCCCGTATCTTGTACCGGCCACCGCGGGTTCCAGCGTATACCAACAATACACAGCGATTTCCTCCAAGTGTTAGTCAACAGCTAGGGCCGGCTCAGAGTCTTGCGCTGCCGCTCAACGTAGACAGACTCAGCCGGATATTGATGTAGGTCGGCGTTGATGGAGAATCTTATACGCGGTGATGAGGTGTCGACTTAGAAAACAAAACTAAGATGCGATTTAAGAACTCGAAATAGCAGGTTGATCTAACCATGAGGTTAGGAACGACTCACCCGATCTTCTAGGAGACATTGTTGATGATTGCCATCAAGCTCACTTGGGAGGATCTCATGATCACCCCTACCTGGCGTGCTAACTATTGGATTTAGTGACCGGCAGTCCACCAGGGGTTACCCAAGTGGTAGGTTTGTAGGCGGGGGAAATCGTTTGACCAAGAGCTCGAATGGTAATACAGGGGCGCAAGGTTTAGATAGGTTCGAGCCTTCGGAGAGTAATACCCTGTGTCCTATGTTCTGCTGGATTGTATTGCTAGTATGGGATGCGAAGAGTCGAGCTGAGGTTCGTTGCCCTCGGGGCGGGGAGGGGGGGGCGCCCTGGCCGCCTTATACAGGCTCACGACCTAGGGTTACAATCAGATAGGATCAAATTCTAGTTGGTTGTTACATGAAAAAGCAATCTGAGTCGGTTTACAACAAATATCCCGTGATATCCGGATAGAATCCGTTTGCCTGACCTCCAAGCTTGTTCTCCACAATCTTCATGCCTTGACCCGCACGGCGTGGTTAGGCGGGCCCGCCTGTCAGGGCCGACCAGTATCCTAGTCAGTGGGGACCCGTGGGTACCCTTATCCCTCATGCAACATTAGCATGAATGGGCTAATCAGTTGGGCCGGCCTCCGTACACCTCATGTGAACTCCTCCCTCACGGAAAACCTATCCATCTTCCGGAAGGTAGGAAGGCATTGTGCCTTCCAGTATTTGAGATTCGTGCAAGGAATGAGGTCCCTCACATGCATCAAACCTAAACCCTAACTCCCTCCCCTGCCTGCGCCACCGCCCCCTGCACAGGTCCCACCACCACCGCGCCTCCCCGCACCGCCACGCCTCGCTGACCCCAGCACGCTTGCCGCTGACGGCCGAAGCCAGAGAAAAGGTTGAAAAATGTTTAATCAACTTTTCTTTGAAAAATGTTGGTGCAACTTTTTTCCAAAAAATCTTGGATTCAACTTTATCTAAAGAAATGTGTGGCTCAACTTTTTTTGAATAAATGTTGGTTTTGAAGAAATGTTGGTTCAATTTTTTTCCAAGAAATGTTGGTCCAACTTTTTTTGAAAAATGTTGTTCCAACTTTTTTTAAAAATGTTGACAATATTTTTTCAGTTAAATAGATTTTGGTGGACTTTGATGCACGATTGTTGGGCTGTGCTGCAGCGTGCTATAATAGGCTTTCGTGGGTTTTATAATTACATCTCTTATACACCTTCCACAAGATGTATAAGATGTATAGGAGCCCCCATTTCCTCGCGTCGCCCTCCAAGCGCCGCCGCCGGTCCTTCATCCCGTCGCCCCTCCGGTTTACCGTCCGGCAAAGCTGCTATAGTTGAAAATAGGCAAAACAGATTTATTATGAGCCGATGAAATTTATCCATGAAACTGGGAAAAATTATGGCAATGGATCTGCGCGCGAGAAAGGAGTACCCGGAGGCCGATTGGGGGAGGTATGGATACGCGGAAATTTGTGGGAGGACAGAGCTGTTTTTCGTGTCCCTCTTTTTATAGGGGAGAATAGGTGAGCTGTTGGAGTCTCTGTTTTGATATTTTTCTCAAAAAAAGTTTTGGGGTAATTAAAGGGAATTTTTGAAGTTGCTCTAACAACCGAATGAAGGCAGACTGACCATCTTGGTAACCACAAATTTCTATCTGTGTAGTGATCCCACGGGAGCGCACATACGTCGGCGTAGCTCGCGGGGTTGTCAACCTAGCTCACCAGCCGGCAGTAATTACGGCGTGCATTAGTTTAGTTTCTTCCATGTGTCAGAGCAGTAATTATGGAGTGTCAGTGACACCTTGAAATGAAAAAACCAAGCTGACACAGCTTACTAAGTCCTAAGAAAATTTGCTAACTCGACGTACGTGTTGTTAAATCCCTATGGCAAAACCATGCGCGCAAGTGCAACGGGCTGCGCATGCATGAATGAGGAGATCGAGTACCAATTGCACTGTTGTGAACCGGTGACCGTTCTGCTATACTCGTTCCGTTCACAAACATAAGCATTTTAGAATATTGACTAGAAAGATGGTGCGGCGTTACTAGTGTTGGGTATGAGTTACCATCGTTGAAGGGGGACCGTGGCGTACACGAAGCTTTGACTTGAGAGACCACCAATTGATGTATTGTTCATAGTTACTGAGGGCTCTAGCAGTAGCCAAATATTTAAAATAACACATGTCCATTTGAAAGCAGCATCGATTATTCATATCGTCTGGCTTTATAGTATACACATCGTTTTTTTGTTCTGGATGGGTTCTCATTAGCAATCAGCACGTTATGTAGCATCTGAAGGATGATGAACCGACGGTGCCAATGTCTAATAGAAATAAAAAATTCAGTAAGCCAGTACAATGTGAAAACTGTTTTTCTTTTTTTTTTTCGAATTTCAGCCCCTTTAAACTATTTTGATCAGAGGAAAACAGCTCAGGGAAATGCACTATTTGACCATTGAAAATGTACCTGTGACAACAGCTTTGTTTACCATAACTTTCGAGAAGTACGATAGTTTACATGTTTAAGATGGACAGGTTTCTCAAACATATTCATATACACTACCATGTTTCTTTGTCCATCTCTTTCATTTGTTAATCCAAATCCTACTGTCTACGCTTTCATGTATGAATCACTTAATCGCAATGAAATCTAGCTTTGCCAGAGGGAACAACTTAGCTAGGCACATCAAAGCCTAATCTAATCATAGTATAAAAGTACAAATCTTGCATGTAAAAATATTTGAAACTTTAAACATACCTCTAATATAACCGTGCGCAGATCTGTTGAGATATCTACCGAGCAAGACAATGGACATGCTGATTGCTATGATTTCAATGATCTGCAGTAGAGATATCAAACTATCAATTTGATTGAGAAATTTTTTGAAGTCTACAAGGATGCAAATCATTGGGTCCAAACAGCAGGATACAATCTTGTAGCAGCGACTTTGAGGCTTAGATGTCCTGAGCCTGCTACCTCAATCGAAGTGGTATTTCGTCGAATAACTTGTGTGCGTACTCCTGAACTCCCTCCTATACAGCATCACTGACGGAAGAGCTTAGATACATGCACAGCAGTGGAGGAAGAGAGTATACGGGGAAGGTTGAGCGCATGCTGTCTAGGCGCAGCGACGATGGGAGAGCGAGATGGATGCGGCGGGATGCACCTAAGCGAACGAGCCCCGCGTGGCGCTGCCGCCGGCCGCCGGAGATGGGACAAGCGCATGGCCCACCAATACTGTGAGAGGGCGCCGGGGTTACCGGAGTCGCGCTCACGCCCAATGCCACGAGCAGGACCTCTCGCCAAAGTCCGCGCTTGGTGGCGTCTACTCCGCAGCTGCAGCGCGGTGCTCCCGGAGGGAAAGGGCCGAGGCCATGGCGGAGCTCGAGCTCTCCGCCCGCGGCTGTGGCCTGGAAAGTAACAGAGAGCTCTCGAGAAACGTCGAGTAACCAAGCCCGAGATCAACGGCTAGAGCACGGCGCAGGCTGAGATCCAACAACTGGGAAAACGAGCGACGTGGCTCAATAACAACTCGAGAATGGCCCGAGACCCTGACCGAGATTCGTATGTTAAAATACGGTCTTCAATACGTCACTTTAATCAATGATATCTACAAAAATAAATTACTTTAGACAGAAAGAATTGCATATTATGCTAGTTGGTCATTTATACGTTAGTAACTTTTATATTTTTTTCTATTAACGGTCATTGTTTATAATATTTGACTTCTGAAAAAACTAAAAAAAGCTATATTTGTGGACAAAGGAGCACATGGTTAAAGTATTATTACTGTACAGGCGTAGGCTATAGCTCAATTTAATTTAACAGACATGGGAATGACTTGTTGTCAATCGATTATTACCTTCTTCCTTGCTACATCGACTACCATGAACTGAAGTCCTCCTGCTCCAAATCCTTGTGCTCTCCACAGTCACCAACTGACCATCTCAAAGCTTTCTTCTTCAAATGGACCAATGACTCCACGCTCTTCACCAAAATCCTAAACCCCACGATTAGCCGTTGGCTGAAATTCCCTTCTTCCATTCCGACGGATATACAAGGGAGGGGTGCGCTAAGGGAGGGGTGCGCCCCCTACAGCAGGAGGAGAAGAGATAAAAAAGAAGAAAAAGAGGTGGAGATGAAGGAGGAGGAAGAAGCAAGCCCCTCCCCATAAGTTTTGATTTTGGCTCCACCACTGTCCCTAATCCAAAAATATTTTCCTCTAATTCATGTAGCAGGCTGAATAATACTGTATCTTGTAAGGATGGATTCTCTGCATACCGTTTCGTTGATCCCTTTGAAGAATCAAAGAACAAGAATAGAAGGAAAGTCAAGAGCAAACAAATCTCTACAGTTTTTTAATGCCATGCATGTGTAATGTGTTAAAGAAAACTCACAACTTGTAAGTAGTCGAAGCATTGACCACGGTAGCCAGTTGGTCTCGTCTGTACCCATCTTTTGTTGTCTGGATCTCTCTCGGTATCGTAGCGCTTCTGCGTTAATTTCAGGGAACACAAGATTAATCGTAGTGGCTTCAGGGAGTACTAGATTAAGATCACAGACCCTCCCCATACGGTAGCAAGCACCATGTGCGTAGAAGTGGAAGACGTTTAGCGATCTGTGCGAAAACTGCAAACCATGGCTAGCCAGATACAAACCGATGAAGCCACGAAGCTCACCACCAGCTTCGAAGTAAACTTGCAGAAAGATGCCGAGGGCGCCGCCGGCAAGCACAGCGGCGGCGGCGGCGTGCTCCGGCCTTCCCGGATATGCCACCTCGCCATCCTCTCCACCGCCTTCTGGGCTTTCGTGTTCTTCCTGCACTACTCAAGCACTCAAGGCGACGGCGGAGGCGTGGCGTCCGTCCTCTTCAAGCAGGCGGCGTTCTCCCTTCCTCCCCTGCTGTCCGGCAACACAGCCGACCGCGGGCGCACTCCACCCGAGCAGCCGCCGCCGCCGTCGGCGCTCTCCGTGCAGGCACGGTCGCCGCCGGCGGTGGAAGCCGCGGCGCACTTGGACCGGAGCGCGACGGCGCCGCCGGGCGACCGTTGCGCGGGGCGGTACATCTACATGTACGAACTCCCGCCGCGCTTCAACGACGATCTCGTCCGCGACTGCAAGAAGCTATGGCGGTTCTACGACATGTGCCCGCTCTTGGCCAACTCCGGCATGGGCCGGCCGCTGGGCGACGAGGGCGGCGTCTTCTCCCCCCACGGCTGGTACGCCACCAACCAGTTCACGCTCGATCTCATCTTCCACGTCCGGATGAAGGGCTACGACTGCCTCACCGGCGACCCGTCCCTCGCCGCCGCCGTGTACGTCCCCTTTTACGCCAGCCTCGACGGCGGGAGGCACATGTGGAATAGCACCTCGCTGCGTGACGCGCTCGGCGTCGACCTCGTCGCGTGGCTGGCAGAGCGCCCGCCGTGGCGCGCCATGGGCGGCCGCGACCACTTCATGGTGGCCGGACGGACCGCCTGGGACTTCCGGCGCTACGACGACGTCGACGAGCAGTGGGGCACCAAGCTGCTCAACTTCCCGGCCGTCCAGAACATGACGGTGCTCGTCCTGGAGACCAGCCCGTGGCGCCGGGCCAACTTCGCCGTGCCCTACCCGACCTACTTCCACCCGGAGGCGGCCGCGGACGTCGCCGCCTGGCAGGAAAAGGTGCGCGGGGCGGAGCGCACGTGGCTCTTCGCGTTCGCCGGCGCGCCACACCCGTGGCAGCGCGAGACCGTGCGGCCGCAGATCTTCCAGCAGTGCGGCGCGTCGAGCCGCTGCAAGCTCTTCCGGTGCAGCGGCAAGGGTGACGCCAACAGCTGCAAGTCGCCGGGCGCCGTGATGCGCGTGTTCGAGATCTCGAAGTTCTGCCTGCAGCCGCGCGGGGACTCGCTGACGCGGCGGTCCATGTTCGACGCCATCTTGGCCGGGTGCATCCCGGTGTTCTTCCACCCCGGGTCGGCGTACACGCAGTACACGCTGCACCTGCCCAAGGAACCCAGCAGCTGGTCGGTGCTCATCATGCACACGGAGGTGAGCGAGCGGAACGTGAGCATCGAGGAGAGGCTGAGCAAGATCCCGCCGGAGACGGTGAAGGCGATGCGGGAGGAGGTGATCCGGCTCATCCCGAGGGTGGTGTACGCGGACCCGACGTCGAGGCGCGTCGATTTCAAGGACGCGTTCGACGTCGCGGTGGAGGCGGTCATTGACCGGGTGGCCAAGCGGCGGCGGGGAGACGCCGACGCACGCTGATGCACCGGCGGCTGGCTTGGCTTGCTGTCTCATCGTCTGCCTTGCATCTGCCCAAGGCTCTAGAGTCGCATGACTGCACCCATCAGCTGCCTTGTCAAAGTGTAATCTTCGTTGTCCTGCACATGATTGATTTCTTTGTCACGCAGAAATTTTGCACTACGAGTCTAGGTGGGCATCACAACGAGCGTGGTAGCTCGGCATTGGAGTCTATGCACTCCAAAACCATTTGGTTCCAATGCTGAAGTTGAATGTGTTTCCGGATGGTGCTCAGACAGGAACCTATGCATGATTCAACCTGCTACTGTAGGATTCCGGTTTTCTGTTCATCCGCTTGCATCGGTTCGGTACTTCGGTCTGACCATAGGGTGCTCGTGCTCCTTTCACGAAGCGTCGGAGCTTTCTTTTTTTGGCTACCCACGTGTGTTCGTTGCCCCTACTATAAATTTAGAGGGTGTCTCCTAAACTTTAGTACGTGTCATATCAGATGTTTGATACTAATTAGGAGTATTAAATATAGTTTAATTACAAAACTAATTGCACAGATGGAGTCTAATTCGCGAGACGAATCTATTAAGACTAATTAGTCCATCATTAGCAAATGGTGCAGTAACCATATTGTCAAATCATGGACTAATTAGGCTTAATAGATTCATCTCGCGAATTAGTATAGGGGTTCTGCAGTTAGTTTTATAATTAGCTCATATTTAGTCCTCCTAATTAGCGTCCGAACATCCGATGTGACCCTCTTTAGGAGCTCGTATCCAAACACCCAAGCTACCCAAACCAGCAACGCAATTCGTTCCCTTCCCTTTTCCACTTTTGTTTCTAAACAAAAAATTTTTAGGAAACTTTTCGAATTTTTTTTAGATTATACGTTTTAATAAAATTAGTTGACGGTTCTAATAGAATACATTTCAAATTACTCTGCCAAAGTCCGAATAACCTTATAAACCATTTTAGTTTAATTTACATCCACAATCACATCAATCGGTCAAATTTGCCCCCCTTGACCATATTTGTAATTTTTGTTTCTCTATGCAAAAGTGAAGTTTTATGTTTAAACTGTGTAGGATGATAGTGAACGTCTGTTAAATATATGGATTTTCCATCATTAATTTTTGTACAATTATATATCCTAATGATTAACTTGTTATTATATGGTCCAGCCTTCAAAATAATTATAAGATTCATAATGTATTTTTAACTTATATTATAAATGTTTGCTATCACCCTAAAAAGTTTAGCTTAATTTTCCACTTGTGTGTGGAGAGAAAAAAAAACAAACCTGACTAACAGGTAAATTGGACAATTGATATAGTTGTGGGAGTAAATTGAACCCAAAAAATAATTTAGAGGTTATACAGACTTTGTATACTTGAGTCCAAATTACTCCACTCGAAAACTTATTTTTGAACAAGTTCTATCAGAGAAGTTGATTAGCAAAAAAAAACTTATGTGCATTGGCTGGCTATAAAAGTTTACAAACATAGAAAGTTCCCCCTAAGAAGTTATCCTCAAGGCAAAGTTGTGCTGAGAAATTATTAGAAAATCAAAGCATAAAAGTTGCGTAAAAAGCTCTCCTGACACCATTTTTGAAGTTTTGCTAAAAGGTTATTGTCGATAAGCAGCCCTACGAACTTGTGTGGAGAAGATGCATGCCTGGGTCGGGCTAGGGAGGTGCACCACCGTGACCAGCCCGATACAAGAATACAAGATGGGAGGGAGCAGGATATGGTTTGGATCTTTGGGATAGAAGAGCCACGAGAGGTTGGAGTTGTATATTAGGGTGGTATTTTTTCTATGTGTTTAACCAGGGGCGGAGCTAGAGGAAAGTGAGGGGATGTGGCACCTTCATAGGATAGGTAGATAGTTAAGTAAACATGGTGAAATTTTAGGTTTTATAGGAGATAGGTAAATTTTTTCTGGGTGCGGCTACACCCAGAACTTACAACGTAGCTCTGCTCCTGGAAATTTTAGATTTGATAGGAGGCAGATGAAATTTTTCTGAGTGCGGTCGCACTAGAACTTACAACGTAGCTCCGCCCCCGATGACAACGAAGATTGTGTATTTCCGTTTGTGTTTTGAAAATTCATTTCTCTCCAAGCCTTTTTTTTTTGTGCACCCACAGGTTACCCTGAGTCCCTGACCATAAAAAAATTCCACACTGCACTCATAGGAATATTTCTGTTTCCGTTAGTATTAACTTTCTTGATGCTTGTTTGCACCGATAATTAGTTTAGGAGAAACTGGGCAATCTGCAAATTCTTGTCAATGTGTTACTATTTTCAGACCTGCAAATGCTAGGACGGATTAGGGTCATACAATTCGTTGGCTCGTTGCCGACTTTGTTGTTAAAGAACGAAGAGCGCGCGATCCAGTGAAGTCAATGCCGTAACATTCACAACTTGTATACTTCACTGACGTGTTATAGTGTTGATGCAGATCGACACTTCCTGCATATCTAAATCTAGTAGTAGCATGGGGAAGACGTTCAGAGTGTGCGTAACCTGAAACCAAACAACACATGCAAACCAATGAATCCCACCCCCGTCGCTGAAAACTTCCAGAACAAAGCCATGGACGCCGTCGACAAGCCCGATGCCGGCAGCGGCGCCGTGATCCGGTCACCCCGGATGTGCCACCTCGTCATTCTATCCACCGCATTCTGGGCCCTGGTGTTGTACTCCTGCATGCAAGGCAGCGACGGCGGCGTCGCGTCCGTGCTGTTCAAGCCAGCTGCGTTCTCCCTGCCGAAGCTGTCCAGCGTCGTCCCTGTCGACCGGCGCCCTCCATCCGAGCAGCCACCGGCGTCGGTCGCGCCGGCGGTGAACCGGAGCGTCACGGCGCCGGCCGACGACCGTTGCGCGGGACGGTACATCTACATGTACGACCTGCCACCGCGCTTCAACGCCGATCTCGTCCGCGGCTGCCGGAACCTCTCGCCGTGGATGGACATGTGCCCGTACCTGGCCAATTGCGGCATGGGCCCGGCGCTGGGCGACGAGGGCGGCGTCTTCCAGGCCCGCGGCTGGTACGCCACCGACCAGTTCACGCTCGAGATCATCTCCCACTGCCGGATGAAGCGCTACGGGTGCCTCACCGGCGACCCCTCCCTCGCCTCCGCGGTTTACGTGCCGTTCTACGCCGCCATGGACGCCGGGAGGTACTTCTTCAACGCCACCTCGACGCGGGACGCGCTCGCCCTCGACCTCGCCGAGTGGCTGGTGCGGCGCCCGGAGTGGTGCGCCATGGGCGGCCGTGATCACTTCATGGTGGCGGGGCGGACCTCGTGGGAGCTGGAGCGGAAGGCCGACGTGGACGAGGAGTGGGGCACCAAGCTGCTCACCCTCCCGGCCATCCGGAACATGACGGCGCTCATCCTGGAGACCAGCCCGTGGGACCGGGACAATTTCGGAACAAGCGAGGCTCGGACCTGGAGCAGCCTCGCGATACCTTACCCGACGTACTTCCACCCGGAGGCGGCCGCCGACGTCGCCGCCTGGCAGGAGAAGGTGCGGAGGGCGGAGCGCCCGTGGCACTTCTCGTTCGCCGGCGCGCCGCGGCCCGGGAGCAAGAAAACGATCCGCGCGGAGATCATCCGGCAGTGCGGCGCGTCGAGCCGCTGCAACCTGTTCGACTGCGGCAGCGGCGCCAGCTGCTACTGGCCGGGCGGCGCCACGCGCGTGTTCGAGAGCTCAGAGTTCTGCCTGCAGCCGCGCGGGGACACCCTGACGCGGCGGTCCACGTTCGACGCCATCCTGGCCGGCTGCATCCCGGTGTTCTTCCACCCGGGTTCGGCGTACACGCAGTACAAGCTGCACTTCCCGAGCGACCCCAACAGCTGGTCGGTGCTCATCATGCACACCGACGTGACCGGCCGGAACGTCAGCATCGAGGAGACGCTGAGCAGGATCTCGCCGGAGGCGGTGAGGGCGATGCGGGAGGAGGTGATCAGGCTCATCCCGAGGGTGGTGTACGCGGACCCGAGGTCGACGCGCCTGGATTTCAAGGACGCGTTCGATATAGCCTTGGATGCGGTCATTGATCGGGTGGCTAAGCGGCGCCGGGGCGCGGTCGTTGGCCGGGTGTCCTGAGGGACGCGCCGGTGGCGTCAGGGCCGGAACGCTGATGCACCGGTGGCTTTGGGACGCACTCGTATGGAGCTGCCTTCTTGTCATGGCATTCCGGAGCATTTGCATGGGGATCTTCGGCTTGTCCCTAGACCTTATGACCGTAGGAGTCAGGAGCACGGGAGCCTCGAGAAGTCTTCTTTTTCTCTCTTGTACTTTAGGCTTTGGTTCAGATATTAAAGGTCGCCAAAATTCGAATGTGTGCACAAAACTATGCGATTTTAAATCCTCAATGCACGATTTTGTTCATTTGCTTGAATTTGTTGGCACCTGGAACGCAGCGACCGAACTTCAACAACGAACCTCTATGGTGCACGTGACACATCTTGCCTCTAATCAAACGCGTGGCATCATCAGTGTACGTTCGATCGTGCTGTGTTACGATCGTTCAACACCGTCGTTGGTGATGTGTCAACTCGATCAACCGGTCGGGCGCTAGGCCGAGCACGCGATCCAAAGCTTGAAGATCTACCGTGCCCTATATAGCAAAATTTTTTAGTACAAGCTATACCTCTACGCACGATGCTTGAGTAAATTTTTTAATATAATACTCCATCCATTTCAAATTGTAGGTCGTTTTGACTTTTCTAGATTGATAGATATTATTATGCATCTAGACATACAGTGTATTTAAATATTATGCATTTAGATATACAGTACATTTAGATACATAATAATATATATGCACCTAGAAAAACTAAAACGACCTACAATTTGTAACGGAGGGAGTAGCTCTTTGTCACTTCTTCATTGCTCAATAACGTACACGTTGATTTCTATGGCTTCACAAGTGTTAACAATGCAAACCTGGGAATGGATAAATTTGCGGTACAAACAAAGAACAAACCTTTGCATTTGGACCGGCCGAGCAATTTCTTGCTATTTCTGACCAAAACTTCTGTGGGAGTCCTACCGAAGACTTAATATTGTGTCATTCTGACTTTAGTACCAATTTATATCGTATCTTATTAAAACATACTATATTTTGTGCTAAACTAGTTGTGTAAAAATCTCGAATTTTTTGTGACGGTTAGAACTCACATAGAGGTAAGTCAAAACTCTCTCCTCTCACATCAAAAAATCATATAGTAATTTAAATTTGTGCATTAATTTAGAAAATGTGCATGATTGATCTTATCCTTCATTTATTTTTGGCATGAGTGAAGTATGCAATTCAATTTAATCAAATTCAAACTTAATGTATAATTATTTATAAAATCTATTATAAGCCAAACTCTCTCTCTCCCTACATGCCGGGTCGCTCGAGCATGAAAAATGAGAGGTTGGTTTTACAAACTCAGGCTGGCTAGAATATGATCGTGGTTGGGCCATTCGGCGTGCCTAGCGACGGTACAAGCTTAGGCTAGGCTAAATTTGTCGGCTATTGTGCCAGCTTGATTCGTGCAACCGATCTGACCATTTATATAGTCAGGGCTTATTTAGCAGGATTTATAGTGACTTTAGCTTCACATGTTGTGTGATGTAACTGTTTCGTAAAGCAAAGTAAAAATAAACTAGAAGCTGAATGAAGTTAGTACTTTAGCTTCATCAATTTTGGGTGAAGCCTCCCATACAGCCCGTAGTGTAAACCAACTCAAGCCGCTTGTTTGTGCCAGTAGTTAGCAATTCTGTTAGGCACTACTCCGCAGAAAAAACAACCATGGGAAAACAAAAATCTTCTTTAGAGCTAGTTTGCATAAGGTCATTCCTTCACAATGACAATATACGCATCAATTGGATTGCAAAAAAAGGACAAAAATATCATGTTTTTCTAAAAGAAGGCCTTAAAGAGAAAACCAAACCAAGTTTTAAAAACGAATGCCCAGGGCTGCTCCGCAGAGCGCGCCACTCCGCCGGTAGCCATGCCGCATGGCAGGAAGACACGCGTCGAAGTGCCATCCGTATGCTCCTAGATGCGTGCGCGCACGTCGCCATCGATGAGGGGATTCCACGTGACGGTGGCAGAGTCGAGACAGCTGATGAGATCCCCTCGCCAGCCACCGGTCCATCAGCGTCCCTCGCCGTCGACGACATCGCCCTGACGCCGCTTGGCCACTCGATCGAGGACTGCCTCCACCGCGATGTCGAACGCGTCCTTGAAGTCGACGCGCGTCGACCTCGGGTCCGCGTACACCAACCTCGGGATGAGCCGGATGACCTCCTCGCGCATCCCCTTCACCGCCGCCGGCGGGATCTTGCTCAGCGTCTCCTCGATGCTCACGTTCCGGCCCGTCACGTCGGTGTGCATGATGAGCACCGACCAGCTCTCGGGATCCGGCGGGAGGTGCGCCGTGTACTGCGTGTACGCCGAGTCCGGGTGGAAGAAGACCGGGATGCACCCGGCCAGGACGGCGTCGAACGTGGACCGCCGCGTCGGCGTGTCCCCGCGCGGCTGGAGGCAGAAGCTGGAGCTCCCGAACAGGCGCATCACGGCGCCCGGCGCCGCCGGCGACTCGCAGTCGGACGCGTTCGTGCACCGGAACATCCCGCAGCGGCTCGACGCGCCGCACTGCTGGAAGATCTCGGCGCGGACGGTCTTCTTGCTCCCGGGCCGCGCCGCGCCGGCGAACGAAAAGAGCCACCTGCGCTCCGCCGCGCGCGCCTTCTCCTGCCAGGCGCACACGTCGGCGGCCGTCGCCGGGTGGAAGTAGGTCGGGTAAGGCACCGCGAGGGTGGTCGACTGGTTCCACGGGTCGATCTCGAGGACGAGCGCCGTCATGTTCCGGACGGCCGGGAGGCGGAGCAGCTTGGTGCCCCAGTCGCCGCCGTCGTCGGTCTTCCGCAGGAAGTCCCACGCGGTCCGGCCGGCCGCCAGGAAGTGGTCGCGGCCGCCCATGGCGCGCCACTCGGGGCGCCGCGACAGCCACGCGACGAGGTCCAGCGCGAGCGCGTCCCGCGTCGCGGTGCCGTTCCAGAGGTACCGGCCGCCGTCGAGGCTGGTGTAGGCCGGCACGAACACGGCCGCGGCGCGGGCGGGGTCGCGGGTGAGGCACTCGTAGCGCCGCATCCGGCAGCGGACGATGACGTCGAGCATGAACTGGTCGGTGGCGTACCAACCGGGGCCCGGGAAGGCGCCTCCCTCGGCGCCCAGCGGCCGGCCCATGCCGCAGTTGGGCATGTACGGGCACATGTCCATCCACGGCCGGAGCGCGCGGCAGCCGCGGACGATGTCGTCGTTGAAGCGCGGTGGCAAGTCGTACACGTAGATGTACCGCCCCGCGCAGCGGTCGGCCGTCACGGCTCGATTTGACTTCGGGGACGGCGCCTGCATAGCTTGCCCGGCGAGCACCGGCGGCGGCGGCGGCTCGCGTGGAGGGTGCTGGGTGACGGTGACGCTGGGCAGCAGGGGGAGGGAGAACGGCGTCGGCGGGAACAAAATGGATGCCACGGCCCAGAGAGTGGTGGCGAGAGCGACGAGGTAGCATACCCGGGACGGCCAGAGCACGCCACCGGCGGTGGCATCAGGCTTGTCGGCGGCGGGGTTCTGGAAGGTTGGGCCGAGGGTGGTGGGCTTCATCGGTTTGCCGTCGCAGGTGGAGTGGAGCTAGTACAGTAGCCGTTGTCTTGCTTGCAGTCGATCTGCGGCGGAGCCCAGCTCTCAAGAATCTGCAGTACTAAGAGCGTAATTATTACGGAATCTCTCGTACCGGACTGCGCGCTCTAGTACCGGGTTGAGCGTAATTAAACGAGGAAGCATCAACGGCACTGATCATTGTAGTTCTAGTAGCAAGTCAAATCTCTAGATTTGTCAGTTTCCCCGTTTCCTTGCCAAGAAATTAGGATCTTGTTTAGTTGCCAAAGTTTGAAGATGCCAAATTACTTGTACATCACTGTAGCACACTGTAGCGTTTCGTTTGTATTTGTGAATTATTATCTAAATATTGACTAATTAGGCTCAAAAGATTCGTCTCGCAAAGTACAACAAAACTGTACAATTATTTTTTAATTTCGTCTACATTTAGTACTCCATGCATATACCGCAAGTTTGATGTGATGGAGAATCTTCTTTTTGCATAGTGCCAAAGTTGGAAGTTGGGAGTGAAGTAAACAAGGTCTAGGTTCCGTTTGGTTCTTCGGAGCTCGTAAAATTCCTATCACATCAAATATTTAGATATTAATTAGAAGTATTAAACATAAATTAATTATAAAATCAATCGCACAGACTACGAGACAAATCAAATTAAGTCTAATTAATCCATGATTTGATAATGTGATGCTACAGTAAATATGTACTAATGATGGATTAATTAGACTTAATAGATTCGTCTCGACAATTAGCTTCCGTCTTTGTAATTAGTTTTATAATTAATTTATATTTAATTATCCTCATTAGCTTCTAAATATTTGATGTGACATCGAGGAAATCCTGAAAAGAAAATTAGAAAAGGGAGGTCAAAGTCCTCATTGGACGTCCAGCAAAGCAGTACTGACTGTGACTACTGAGGGCGCGCATCGCTTTCAAGGACTGCTTCTCTGCTTGTGCTGGTCCTCAAAAAGAGGAGCTGATCCAGCTAACCGGGACCAGTGCTCACGGGTCACTGCAGCAGTCGGTGTGACCGACTGGCCGTGGGGAAGGCGGCCGCTCGCATAAAAGCCGGCAGGAGATTGGCACCTGCGCGCCAGCGTGTGCGTGCCTCACTGCACGTTTTGCGGTGACCATTCTGGAGTCTGAACTGGACGGCAGGCGCGGACGCCGGACGGTACCGCGGCACCCGCGCGGCAAAATACACGAGAAGACGGAAAAAAGAATTCCGTGGGGACGGTCCTGTGCGGACCCATTCCGATTGCTGCCGCGTGTCCACCTAAGCCCTTGTTTACTTGGGAAGTTGGAAGGTGCCAAATTAGCATTTTGCCATAAATGCGACACTGTAGCGTTTCGTTTGTATTTGTGAATTATTGTCCAAATATTGACTAATTAGGCTCAAAAGATTCGTCTCGCAAAGTACAACAAAACTGTCCAATTAGTTTTTGATTTCGTCTACATTTAGTACTCCATGCATGTACCGCAAGTTTGATGTGATGGGGAATCTTCTTTTTGCATAGTGTCAAAGTTGGAAGTTTTGTGGGAAGTAAACAAGGGCTAAGAAATCCAATGAAAAGACTCTCAGCTTTGCATCAACACGTTTGACTTGGACGGTCAGCTCCCAGCGGACAGCTTAGCTCTTTTTCCTTGACAAGAGCCGCTCTCATCTCACGCGGGGTCCATCTACTTGTGGTCAAGTCCGCCGGCCGCCACCGCCATCCTCCGTAGTCCAGCTACTCTCATCTCACGCGGGGTCCACCTACTTGTGGTCGAGCCCGCCGCCCGCCACCGCCATCCTCCGTAGTCCGCCGCCGCCATCCTCATCCGCGAGGGGCCACCACTCGTCCTCCGTCGTCCGGTCGCCGTCCTCCGTCATTCGGCGCCGTCTCCCTTGTCCGCGAGAGGCCACCACTCGTGCTCGTCGTCAACCGCCGCCGTCGTCCGCCACCGTATCCCTCATCCGTGAGGGGCCACCACTCGTGCACATTCCCTCTCCATCCGTCCCTCTCGCTTCTCGTGTTGATTGGCAGTCCGAAGCGAGAAGTGCCCTGCCTTAACTCTTCAGATACTTGGTGCTGAAAAGACACTTTTCAGGTACTTCAGGAGTTGTTTGTGTATTTTTTAGCCTCTTATTGATTTCAAGATACTTGGATGCTGACCATAGATTATTGTTGCAAATATTCAAACTTTTCCCTTTATGCCTCTGAACTCATTTAGTTTGCTATTCTCTATTCAGTTGCAAAGCTCTGAAAACTCATGGAAATATACCAAAGTATGGCCTTATATTCCACTCATCATTCATTGGTCGTGCATCAGCTAGGAACAAGGGCCGAATGGCTCGATACCTAGCCAACAAGTGCTCCATTGCTTCACGTATTGATTGTTATTCAGGTTAGTTGCAAAATTTGTTTGCACACTTTACATATGTTGACATCCTGTTCTGAGACTCATGACTGTTATTTTGCTTTGGATTCCATAGTTGAATACATCCATTTTCCGAAAGAAATTGTGTGAACAAGTTGAGGGGAGACTAGACTTTTATGATAAGGGTGTTGCACCTCGTAAGAATCTTGGTGTGATGAAAGCTGCCATCGAGGGTATAAACAGGAGGAAAGTTGCCATCGAGTTCCTCGACGAGATCGAGCTCACCACCTAGTTGGAAGTCATGTTCTTGGAGCAGTCCGGAGTGTAAATGTTTGATGTTGTAGTTTGTACTTTTTGGTAATCACTATTAGGAAGTATATGTGTATATTATGATGTATTTATCCTTTCCTTGTACACTTGATGTATTTCTTATACTCCAAGCCATATTGGACATATATATAGAGGTCACCCCCTGATTAGGATGTGTGGTTCCATCTATTTCTCTACATGGTATCATGAGATTAGGTCATGGGCCTCCTCTCCTCTCCTTAGCGCACGTAACCCTAGGGTGGCGCCCCTCCTGCTACGTCGCCACCACACCCTCCATTGCACCTCCTGTCGCGTGCGCTCCCTCCCTGCCGTACACCATGGCCACCCTCTCCTCTTCCGACTCTTCCGTATCTGGCGATGCCACCGCCCTTGCTGATGGCTCTGTGCTGCCAGTTGGCGCCGATGGTGGCGCCCTTGTGCCGCCGCCTCCTGGTCCGTCTCCTCCTGCGCTGGCAGTGGTGCCCCTGTGCCACCCCCCGGTCCCCCTCCTGGCGCCGGCGGTGGCGCTCCCCCTGGTGGCGGTTTGCATCTTATTCATGCTCCGCCACCCGTCATCCACCCCTACGCCATCATCTCTGTCAAGTCTCACATTCCCATGATGTTGACGATGAAGTCCTCCGCCTACACTAAGTAGGCGTCTTTCTTCAAGTCCATGTGTGGCAAGTTTGGCCGCAAGTCGCACATCGACAGTACGGTAGCGCCCCATCCCTAGGATCCCGACCGGGATCAAGCGGATTGCTGCATCCGCTCCTGGTTCTTCGGCTCCGTTGACGACTCCGTGCTCGACCTTGCCATGACCGCCAACGATCAGACCACCCGGGATCTTTGGCTCACCATCGAGGGCCTCTTTCATGCCAACAAGCAGTCCCGGGCGATCTTCCTCAGCCACGACTTCCACTCCATGACACAGGGCGACTCCTTCATCGCCGAGTACTACAGCCGCATGAAGACCCTCGCCGACGCCCTCCGCGACGTTGGCCATCCCATTCAGGACTCCTAGCTTGTCCTGAACCTCCTCCACGGCCTCAACCCATGCTTCTCCAACACCGCCGACAACATCACCAACTCCACCGCCAACTTTCCATCCTTCGCCTAGGCGCGGGACATGCTCGCCCTGAAGGAACTTCGCCTTGCCAACGAGGAGAAGATCTCCAACTCCACCGCCTTCCTCGCTGGGAACTCTTCGTCGTCATCATCCTCCGGCTGTACGGGGTGGGTGTCGCCTGTCGTCTGGTTTTGTCCAGATTGGCGACGGCGGCGGCAAAAATAAGTGGCAACATAAGAAGGGCGGCAGCGGGCCCCCACGGCCCACTAGCCCGTGGTTCTGCTTCAGTCCGGGGCCTGCCTCCTATGGTGCCCCGGGTTTCCAGCAGGTCGGCGGTCAGGACGGTGGGGGCTGGCACGCCGGCGCCCCTAGCCTCCTCAGCCCTCCTCCGCAGGCCCACACCGCCTACGTCCCCATTCAGGCATCCCCTCAGGTGCCAACTTGGGACCAAGCGGGCTTGGTTGCCATCTTGAACCAGATGGTGCTGCAGAACGGCGGCTAGGTCATTGACTCGGGTGCATCCGGTCACATGTCGTCTTTGGATGGTATTATTGTTTCCCCTCTTCCTCCCTCTCACTCCTTTATTACTATCGGTAACGGTCACACCCTTCCCGCCACGTGCCATGGCAACTCCACCCTAACCACCCCCACCTCCCACTTTCGCCTTAACAATGTCCTTGTTGTCCCTTCTTTAATTCGTAATCTGCTTTCTGTTCGTCAGTTTACAAAGGACAATAACTGCACCATAGAGTTTGATGCCTTTGGTTTTTCTGTCAAGGATTTTCCAACTAGACGCGTGATTCTTTGCTGCAATAGCGTCGACGATCTTTACACCATATCTTCAGCATCCAGCTTTGCAGCGCCCCACGCTGGCCTCGCCATCTCCTCCAGTTTGTGGCATCTCCATCTTAGTCACTCTGGTCCTATCACCATCGCTACACTTAGACAGACTTCATTTATTGCCTGTATTAAAGACAGTCACACTTTATGTCATTCATGTCAATTAGGGAAACATGTGCGGTTACCTTTCTCACATTCTAGCTCTCGCAGCTCTGCTCCTTTTGAGTTAGTTCACTGTGATGTTTGGATTTCTCCCGTTGCTAGCGTCTCTAGTTATCGCTACTACCTAGTCATTTTGGACGACTTCTCGCATTTTTGCTGGATGTTTCCTCTAGTTCACAAGTCTGAAGTTGTCTCACACATCACTGACTAGCCGAGGACAAGGAAACTACTCTTCCTAGTTGGAATAGAATTCTCTGGTTGAATCTAACTAGTACTCTTGTAAGACAACCGACCTGTAACCCTGCTCCACCGGCATATAAGGGCGAGTAGGGACCCCCTCAAAATAATTTCGATCCAATACGAGCAAGCTATACACAGGATGTAGGGTATTACGCGATCTAGCTGCCCGAACCTTTCTAAATCGCGTGCCTACGTACACCATCGAGTTGCTGATTTTGGCAACACCGACCAACCAAAACTCTATCTCAGGTACTCCCTTGGTAGGTTGCCGGGTTTAAACACCGACAGTAGGCACACCACCAGCCTACGACTGCTTGGTCCTTCAGTAGCTTCACCATCATCAGGGCCTGGATCTCCTCCTTCTTCAAGGTGGACCTCTTCCAAGCCAAGGCTTGATTTGGCGGCACGGTCTGGTTCATTTTCCCGTACTTGGGCGGAGGCAACCGTGGCTCCTTCCCCCTTTTGGATCCCTTCTTGGAACCTTCAGCACCTTTGACACTAGCAGCTTTCCTCCTCATCCTGATTGTTGCAAGCCTCTTCATGCGTATATACTTGGGGGCTCGAAAGGGGGGAGACGGCGTTGGCGATCTAAGATTGGACTACGGTGGCGCTCGGGGCTAGGGTTTTCAGCAAAGGCAAATAGCATATGCAAATGGCAAAGTAAATGGGAGGAGTAACTTCTCCCATCTATTTATAATAGAGGCGGAGTAAATGGAGGTAATGGCCCGATGTTTTCACCCCCAGCTGCAAAATTCGCATATGACCGTCAGTTACCGAAATTTTCACAAGTGATAATGTTACTATTGGCAAACGGTCATGATGACTATTGGTTGACCCTTATACCTCCTGAAACTAGTCGGGTAACGGCTCGGGGGCTGTGTGCCACATGCCCGTTAGTAGGAAAGTTTTTTCTTTTGAAGTTCAAGGCAAAGACAATGAAGTTGCAGATTGACCCTCAGCCTGATTCTTCGATTCAACCTAAGGCTCGAGGGCTACTCTATATGGAGTACGATTTTCATCACACCTCCATATATGAATTCAAGGATAGACATTCAAGACAACATCAAATGAGACTCGAGTACATTCTAGCCGCATGGTAGTACTCGAGTCACTTAAAGACTCAACCTTGACAGATTACTCAGGAGAGCACTAAAAACCAGTCGGATGAAGCCTGTGAAGGTACTCAAAACTGCTGCATTTGACTAAAACATACTCGGTGGCTTGTCGTACATACATCTATGGGCCCACTAGAGGGTTTGGACAGATCCGTATACAAGGCTGCACACCAAGACGTGTAAGATATGGAGACTACAGTGCAGGGCAGCGTAGTCTATGTGGAGGACAGGAACTACTCGAGGACTCGAAAAAATACTCGTAACAATTAGAGTAGGACTCTCTAGTCGAATCCGACTAGTATTCCTGTAAGATAACCGACTTGTAACCCTGCTCCCTCGATATATAAGGGCGGGCAGGGACCCCCTCAAAACAAGTTCAATCCAATACAAGAAAATGACACACAGGACGTAGGGTATTACGCGATCTAGCAGCCCGAACCTGTCTAAATCACGTGCCTACGTACACCATCGAGTTCCTGATTTCGGTAACACCCACCAACCAAAACTCTATCCTGGGTACTGCCCTGGGTAGGTTGCCGGGTTTAAACGCCGACATGCATCACATTCCAAAATTTGAAACATCCATATATATTTCATATCAAAAGAAAAGGTGATACATTGGTCATGTCAAGCCATCTACATATCATTGCACAGATCCTACATGGACAATTGATCTTGTCAACAAAAAATCTCTGTACATCTGTGATTACTACAAAGTACAAACTACAACATCAAACATTTACACTCCGAACTACTCCAAGAACATGACTTCCAACTAGGTGGTGAGCTCGATCTCGTCGAGGAACTTGATGGCAACTTTCCTCCTATTTATACCCTCGATGGCAGCTTTCATCACATCAATGTTCTTATGAGGTGCAACACCCTTGTCATAGAAGTCTAGTCTCTCCTCAACTTGTTTTGTTCAAAAATGGATGTATTCAACTCTGGAATCCAAAGAAAAATAACAGTTAGGAGTCTCAGAGTAGGGTGTCAACATATGTAAAGTGTGCAAACAAATTCTGTAGCTGACCTGAATAACAATCAATACGTGAAGCAATGGAACACTTGTTGGCCAGGTATCGAGCCATTCAGCCCTTGTTCCTAGCTTATGCACGGCCAATGAATGATGAGTGGAATATAAGGCCATACTTTGGTGTATTTCCACGAGTTTTCAGAGCTCTGCAATTGAAAAGAGAATAGCAAACTAAATGAGTTCAAAGGCATAAAGGGAAAAGTTTGAATATTTGCAACAATAATCAATTGTCTGGATCCAAGTATCTTGAAATCAATAAGAGGCTAAAAAATACACAAACAACTCCTGAAGTACCTGAAAGTGCCTTTTCAGCACCAAGTATCTAAAGAGTTGAAGCAGGGCACTTTTTCACTCCGGACTGCCAATCAACAGGAGAAGCAAGAGAGACGGATGGAGAGGGAATGGGCACAAGTGGTGGCCCCTCACAGATGAGGGAGACGGCGGATGATGGAGGATGGCAGCAGCGGATGACAGAGGACGGCGGTGGCTGACGATGAGCACGAGTGGTGGCGTCTCACGGACGAGGAAGACGGCAGCGGACGGAGCCGGACGACGGAGGACTGCAGCGGAAGACGACGAGCACGAGTGGTGGCCCCTCGCGGATGAGGACGACGGCGGCGGATGACGGAGGGCGGCGGTGGCGGTCGGCGGGCTCGACCACAAGTAGGTGGACCACAGATGAGATGCAAGCGGCTCTTGTCGAGGAAAAAGAGCTAAGCCTTCCACCTGGGAGCTAACCGTCCAAGCTGCACGTGTTGATGCAGAGCTGAGAGTCTTTCTGTTGGATTCCTCGAGTGGACACGCGGTAGCAATTGGGGATGGGTCTGCACGGAATTCAAATCTTGGTTAGGGTTTATTATATTTTCTAAAAAGTTACCCAACTATATATGCCATTATAAATTTACCCACATATGCCATTAGAATATTTCATAATAATACCGATGGGTAATATTTTATAAAATATAATAGATCGATGTCTATAATTATTAGAGTCTACACAATTGATGCCTAAATATTTTTTAATTTTGTGAGAATGTTTAGCGCGCTTGTGAAAATTAATGCACAGTCTCCAATTTTTAAAAAGTAAGGGCACATATCTTACTATCAAAATTGTTCTCTTGAACTCTCTCTCATTTGTTAAATATGATAACACAATACTATATAAATATATAATTATTATCTTCAATCGATTGTGATAGACTTTAGTTTTTGATAGACTTTAGTTAGTAAAAACTGCACAACATTTTCTCCACATTCATAATCTTTCCTTTTTTTTCACTTTGCATTGCAGGTATGCACTTGAATTTATTTAATGGACTTTAAATTTGAACTATATTTTAACATGAAAATCTATATTCTTATCGTTTCCTTTATGTATTAATAAATGGCGACACACATCATGTGTATCTACCTTAATTATTATTTTCTATATCAATAGTGTAAGAATAGATAATTTAAAATCATATATTGACATACCTCTGGGTATATTTTTAGTGAATGTGATTTTGATTCAAATTTTCAATAATGGTATATGAGGATGATTTAGATAAAAATATTTTTTATTATGTTAGTGGTAAGCAATTTAGATGGAAATTTAAGGGGTTATTTTAAATTATTTTTTATAATGGGATAGGTGGGTAATTTAGATGAAGATTAGGGGGTTCCTTTAGTTTATTTTATATAGTGGCAGATGTGGGTAATTTAGATATAGATTTAGTGGTTACTCTAAACTACTTTCATAATAGTAAAGGTGGGTAATTTTTTAGAAAATATAATAGATCCGATGATTGAGTCTAGCGAATTGGTGGTTAGATGTTTTATTTTTTTAAGAAAATTTCTAGAATTTCTCTTTTTTCCTAGGATTAATCTCCAATTAATAATAGTAAGATAGGAGAACAAATGGTACACATGAATGTTAGTATGTTTTTGTTTCTGTACGTTACAGGTTACTCCATCTGTACATTCTGTGTACCCATCCATCTGTACATTCTGTGTACCCATTTCTACCATCCCAGACGCCACAGACGCCGCCGCCTCGCACCTAGCTCCTCGTCTCGTCTCCTCTGCCACCTTCGCCACGACACCTTCCAAGGCGACGTCGAACGCGTCCCTCACCGTGCCCAGCCTACCCCTCGGGTCGGGTAAACCAGCCTCGGCACGAGCCTGACCACCTCCTCCCGCATCCTCTCGACCTCTCCACCTCCGCGCGCGGTATCCTCCTCAGCGCCGCCTCCACGCTCGCGTTCCCACCGCCGGCCCGCACGTCGTCCTCCGGTACGAGCACCGAGTACGCGGCGACGTCGCCGGGAGGTGCCACCGGTACTGCAGGCGCGCCGACGCGCCGTGGAAGAACACGGGGATGCACCCGGCGACCATCGCGTCGAACGCCGACCGCCGCGTGTACGAGTCCCCCGGCGGCTGGAGGCAGAAGGTGGACCTCCGGAACAGCGCCGTGATGTTGCGAGGGTGTCAGCACTGCGACTGGCTGCTCCCGGCGGCGAACCGCAGCTGCCGGCACGCGGGTGACGCGGCGCACTGGACGATGACCTGCGACCGGACGGACAGCTGGTCGTCCGCCCGCGGAGAGCCGGCGAAGGACATGAGCCACCGGCGGCGGGAGCGGCGGATCCTGCGCTGCCAGCGCAGGACCTCGGCGTCCGTGCGCGGGTGGAAGGAGGTCGGGTACGGCACGGCCACGTCGTTGCCGGCGGCGCCGCCGGGGTTGGACGACTCCACGACGAGGACGGTCATGTTCCTGATCGCCGGGAGGAGGAGGAGGTTGGTGCCCCTGCGTCGGAAGTCCCACGTCGTCCGCCCCGCCACGAGGAAATGGTCGCGGCCGCCCGACCTGCGCCACTCCGGCCGGCGCACGAGCCACCGCGCCAGGTCCAGCGAGGCGGCGTCCCGCGCCGCGTTGTCATCGTCTCCATCTCCGCCCCCGCAGTGCAGGGCGTAGTCGAAGCCGGCGTAGAACGGGACGAACACCGCGGCCGCCGCGGATGAGTCGTTGGTGAGGCACTCGTACCGGCGCATGCGGGCGTGGAAGATGGCGTCCAGCGCGAACTGGTGCGTGGCGTACCAGCCGTTGGCGCCCGTGAGCGCAGCGCCGTCTCCGGCGACGCCGTCGAGCGGCCTGCCGAGGCCGCCGTTGCTCACGTCGTTGCACATGTCGGGCCACCGGCGGCCGGCCGCGCCGCAGCCGCGGAGGATGTCCTCGTTGAATCGCGATGGCAGGTCGTGGATGTACACGTACCTGCCTCGGCACGGATCATCCCCACCGCTAGCAGTCTCGTGGTCCAAACCCGGCGCCGACGATGCGCACGCTTGTGAGGACGGTGAGGCGTAAGCAGAGTTCGAGGACCCAGAAAACGGCGGAAACGACCATGAGGAAGCGGAGGCGGGGAGTGACGGTGGAGCTGGACTTGTCCATAGCCTTCGTTGCTGGCCGGCGTTGGAGTGGCTCATCCGCTTAGGAATTTTTCATGACATCCAAAACACAATCATGGAGCTTTGTCGACCTTAATATCAGTTGGCAAACCTTGGTTTCTCCAGGTCAACTGGCTGGCAGCCAGTTCCTGTAACAGTTCATCGCAATCGAATCGAAATGCTGGTGCATCTTATCATTGATAGTTAGGAAAGAGTCGAGTAAGAAATTAAATAAATGAACAGCTTTTATCGAGCAACTCGTGCTGCTTGTTGATACACGAGTGATTTTTAGTCACATTTTTAAGGCGATTTTTGGTCTGACATGACACTAGCTGGAGGCTGGAGCACCACGGTGCGCGGCACGTCGTCCAGATTGATCTGGTTGTCCACAGGAGGATTCAGAGCATCCTTGTCGTAAAACGATTGGTGTGTCAACTACAGTAGTAGCTTGGTGCTTGATGGCTTGCTACGCATTTCGGCTCTGAATCATTTTGCTATTTCAGTTCAGGATCTGTTACACGCATGGTGATTCTTAATCCTGATTCATGAGTGGAAAGACGAGCAATAGTAGCTTCATAGGTGCATAGTTGCTGTTGGTGCATGGCCAAACTAGAAGAAATATATGTTAGCATTGTTTTCATGTAGCATCCTTATCCCTGGGCTGCGTGCTTGCATTGTGCAGAGATGGGAGACAATTTCCTTCATATTGTTTAGCCCAAGATCACAATAGTAGCCCAATTACAATAGGCCCAACATCACTCTTGGCCCAATCTTGGTATGCCCACAAGGCTACAAACCATCTGCTTGTAATAACACAAACTTTTTCTCCTCACTAATACTACAAATGATCACAACTCTCTTCGACGTTCGAGAAAAAAACAATAAGAGCATGCTTGGAATGCAGGAATTTACATGAAGAAATAGCTCAATTCCACTAGAAACCAGGAGGGAAAAAATTCTCAGCGTTCCAAACGACCCTAAATTCTTCACCAAACAATGTCACGCAAAATGGTGCAATGATGACGAACTAATTGAATAGGGGATCCCATTCGTGAGGGTCCTCAGCCTTCTGCCCTTCTCCCAACAACGGGTACTTCCAACTGTACCTCTCTATCTTCTCCTCCTCCGGTCGACCGTCCACGATGCCTCTCCTGAGCTTCGTCACCTTGCTGATCACGGCCGCCACGGCGATGTCGAACGCGTCCTTCACAGTCGTCTCGAGCCGCGACGTCGCGTCGCTGTAGGTCACCGACGGGATCAGGCCGACGACGGCGTCTCTCATCTTCCCGACCACTTCCGGCGGAATTTTCCGGAGCCTCTCCTCCACGCTCGCGTTCTTGCTGCGCACGTCCTCCTCGGGGATGTACACCGAGTAGTCGGTATGGCTCTTGGGCAGGTGCCAGCTGTACTGCACGTACGCCGAGGCGGGGTGGAAGAACACCGGGATGCAGCCGGCGAGCACGGCGTCGAAGGCGGGGCGGCTGGTGTCGGTGCCGGCCCGCGGCAGGAGGCAGAACGTCGAGCTCTGGAACAGCCTCATGACGCTCGCCGGCGACTCGCACTTGTTGTCCGGGCCCGTGGTGCTGCACTCCATGAGCGCGCAGGCCGGCGACTCCTTGCACTGGTCGACGAGGCGGCCCTCGATAGACTTGGCGTCGCCGGGCCGCGCCACGCCGGCGAAGGAGAAGAGGTGGGTGCGGTTGAGCGCGCGCACCCGGTCCTGCCAGAAGAAGAGGTCCTCGTCGCTCGCCGGGTGGAACGCCGTCGGGTAGGGGATGGCGACGTCGTTGAGGTGCCACGGGCTGGCCTCCACGACTAGCGCCGTCATGTTTTGTGCGGCGGGGAGGTTGAGGAGCTTGCTCCCCCACTCGGCCTGGCCGTCGGCCTTCCGCCGGAAGTCCCATGTGGTGCGGCCGGCGACGAAGAAGTGGTCGCGGCCGCCCATGGCGCGCCACTCGGGGCGCCCGGCGATGTGGTGCGCCAGGTCCAGCGCCAGCTCGTCCCGCGCGGAGACGTTGTTTCCCCAGAGGTGCCGCGCGACGTCGAGGCCGGCGTAGAACGGCACGAAGACGGCGGCGGCGAGGGAAGGGTCGTCGGTGAGGCACTCGTACCGCTTGATCCGCTCGTGGAAGATGATGTCCAGCGCGTGCTCGTCGGTGTCGTACCAGCCGGCGCCTGTGCCCTGGAACGCGCCCTTGCCGCCGCGGAGCAGCGGGCCGAAGCCGCCGTTGGTCGTGTACCTGCACATGTCCGTCCACGGCGAGAGCTTGTCGCAGTGCTGGACCATGTCCTTGTTAAAGCGGGCCGGCAGCTCCTGCACGTAGATGTACTGCCCGCCGCACAGGTCGTTCTTGTTGTCCGCCGACGCCAGGGCGCGGGCGAAGGGGCGGCCGCCGTACTTGCTGCCGCGAGGCGGCGAGGGCGAGTGCTTCTCCTTCGACGACGTCGTCTTGCCTCCATTGTCAGACGCAGCCGGTTCCGACGCCGAAGGCTTCCACGACGCATCATCGCCGGCGTCCACAGGAGCCGATGGGGAGTGATCGGAGACCGACGGCTCGCGCCGAGCGATCGGAACTATCTTCCGATCTTGACGCACCGACGGCGGCGGTGGCGAAGCGTGCACGGCCTCAATGCGCACCACGCCGGCGTTGCCGCCACGGCCAAGGCCGGCGGCGTAGCAGTGGCGCGCGAGGATGGAGACGGTGGCGGCGAGCGCGAAGAGGAAGCAGAGCCGGGAGCAGCGGATCCGGCCCTTGTCGTACTTGTCCATCTTGTCCTCCGCCTCCTCCTCCTTCTCCACCGCCCGCTTGCCGCCGCTGCCGTCGCCCGCCGGCGCCGACAGCGGCAGGTCGCCCGCGTTGTGCCGCTTCATGCCGCCTCACCCTGACAGCAGACCTGTAGGTGGCGCGACGTCGAGCCGGGGCACTGGCACTGGCAGGTCAGTGGAGCGACCCGCGGGAGCTGGCTGAGGCTCGCGAGGGATCCGAGGTGGCGGTGTTTGAAGCGCGCGCAGGGGGAGAGGGCGGGCGTGAAAAGCCGAGCGCGCCCGCGTCGGGCGAATCAAATCGCTGCTAGTGGCAGCGATCAGCTCGCAGCTGGTCACTGCCACTGACACGGAAACTGCGGGGATCTCAAAAGTGAATCAGCTTCACAGTAATCTCCGAGCGTGACAAAGCGTGGCTGGCTTGCCTGGGGATGGATGCCGGAGTGCTAAAGGCAAGGTGCCCGTTCACGTGCGAGCGAGAGCAGAGTAATCGAAAGTCAGCTCGTCAGCCATGTCAACGGGATGCGTCCGGGCAGTATGTGGAGACAGGGAGTTAATGGCCGGCGTGGTTACTGTTGACCAGGCTCGATTAAGGTCACATGAACTCTGGCTCATTCATTGGCATTGGCATTGGCTTATCCGTGTTTCTTTGTCTTCGGCCGGCAGTACTGTTTCTACCAGTTTCTTTGCTTCGAGGGCAATGGGTGGACTGTTTGTTTGTTTCACCCTCTAATCGTGGAGCCTGACTCACGCGCGATAGATGTCTGAGCCATCTGACACGATGTCACGATGGGTAGACCATGATTAAACCGATGATCAGGCCAGTTACGTACTCATGAACGGGGTTGACTGAAATCTGCACCTTCAAATTTGCTTGAATATAACAATGCTTCGAAAGGCGCGTGATAGGTGATATCGTAGATGGTTAACATGGTTTTATGTAAACTCGGTCAAATTAAACATTTGACTTAGGGCCCCTCTGGAGGAAAAGTAGAGGAATTATAAAGGATTCAATTCCTATAGGATTTTTCCGTATGAGAGCTTTTGGAACAAAGGCCAATTCCTTTGAAATTCTTATGGAATAGGCTCTTCCATGGGGATTTTGAAGGAAAATAAGCATGAGGTCCAACCTCATATTTTCTTTCTTTTGTGTCTTAGGATTCCTCAGTTTTTCCCTTGCCTCATCTAGGTAGAGCTCTGTCAAATAGTTTTTCAGGAAAAAGTGATTCTGTGTTGATTTAGTGAAGTGATTTTTCTGAAATGAACCGGAAGTTGAAAAAACTAACTTCTCCTGATTTATTTCTTGCATGGAAAACCTTTATCCATAAAGTTTATAGAGAATCACAAAGAATCGCTTCAGTCATAGAATCACTTCTTTCAGAGAATTAGCTTCCATAAAGAATCATAATCAGATGGATCCCTACCAAACAGGCCCTAAGTTGGCATCAACAGCTGATTCATCCGGAGCTACCCACCTGTGCAACGCTGGATCAGGTAGTGTTACGTAGATTTGTAGCTCGAAGTTGCAATGACTAGTTTTTTTGGTTGGAGCTATAAATATACTAATTGCCTAGCTATTTGAAGAGTGTTAGAGCTTGAAGAAGCTATAGACTTGGTTTTCATATACACGCAATTGCTTTATCTCCACCAAAGTGATCAAGGCAATTAGCAACAAGGATTTGGATTTGATTAGTGCTAGTTTAGGTCTATTAGCGTGTTGCTTTAGGGATTAGCCTAGAGTTAAGGTGAGATTGGCACACCTCTTTGCAATCAATGGTTGTGCGCACTAAGCATTGTAAATCCAAGACTTGCAAGTCTTGCAAGATTCTCCAACCATGTTTGTGGAGTGGCTTCTGGTAGTTGTGAAAAGGAGAGGCACTTGATAATTTACTAAAGCTCTACCTAGTGAAGATGGCGGGGAGCATCTAGGAGAGGCAAGGCAAAGATCCACTTGCACATGGAAAAGGTAGCTCAGCTATGCACGGAGTTACTCGACCAGCAGCTTGGCCTGGGGTCCGCCCCAAGCGACAAAAGTGAGTGGCGGCCCACAGCGCTGCTACAGTGAACAGAACAGTAGAATAGTGCTAAGTTACGCTGCATGCTGAGATGTTGAGCGGCGGCCTATGCTGTCCCTCCCTGTACGCTGGGTTTGCCCCCGGCCTCCAACGAGAATCATGGAAAAATTCTCTAGTATATCGATAAAAAGTTGTGTGCGGAGTTTGTATTCTCTACCTCAATTATCTTCCACATTTCTTATTGCAATTTACGTTCCACATTTACTTGTTATTAGTGGTGGATGACGCTAAAGGTGTTTGATGCAACCAATTAAACGGGAGACCAATATACTGGAATGATCAGGCCTTAAGCTGGAGTTATGTTCTTTGTCGGGTAAAGCATGTTTGATCTAGATGTTCCTATCTCATAAGTAAGAAGCTCCAAGTTCGACCAGGTTTGGTTGTCAAGAGGATGCTTATAAATGTACGACAATCCATGTATGAGTTTACATATCCTTGCCACCAACGCGTAACTATTATATTGTTTTTTATTCCAAACAAAGCTCAAACAAAGTCCATCATGCAGTAGGGAAGAATAATGTGGTAGAACATGCTTTATTTATCCATCATGGTAGAACTACTCCGGATAGAATTCCACCAAATATCAAAGCTCCAAACCATTTATTGGACACAAACCTGCAAGGCATGAACACACAAAGTTTTAGCACTAGTATGATAACAATCATAAAAAATACCAATGTTCTAAATGTCCTCAAACAACGTAATTAATCTTCAATGCAGGAGAGCACATACATCTTGTTGCAATCTGAGCGGCTTGATAAGTTGACAGCCGTAATCTGCCATGCTAACTGTGCAGCTGAAGCTATCAGGAAAGGATAGTAGGACCATGCTGTCCAACAAGATCGAGGTATGCGGTCAATATAATGTAAAAACAAGTATTGTTATGTACTGGAGAAAAATATCAATGTGATGCTGAGCACGAACCAAGGTAAGCATTGTAGCCACTGAGTGCTAAGCTGCCAATGCATGCAACACCAAATGCACTAATACAGTACTTTGTCATATCTCCAAACAATAAGGCTGTGGACTTAACTCCTACTTTGATGTCATCTTCTTTGTCCTGAAATGTATTTGTGTATAGGAAATACAATCACAATAATGCTGCCAAAATTTGATTTTAGTATGGACAACTTACACATACGAGCACCACCACCAACATATTACATGTACATACCTGATGAGCGTATATTGTATCATATACCAGTGTCCAACATATTGCAGCAGTATACAGTGGAAGAATGATTGCAGAGTCTAAGTCTTCTTTAATAGCTGACCATCCCAATGCAACTCCACAGTTTATGGCCAAGCCAAGATAGGCTTGAGGCTGTCATATATATGTGGATCATTAAAAGCATGTGTTACTCCATGTAAACTGGAAAAATATATGTAGGTATTTCAAACCTTTTAGTTTAATTTGATTTAATATACGTACCCAATATGTGACCCTCTTCATCAATGGGTAGGTGAAGACAGGAACAAGGAAAGATGCCCCTAGAATAATGCTACAAGAAAATGACAAAAATATAACATGTGAATATTATTGTAATCTATGCACCAAAAATATGCACACACATAATGCATGAAAATTGCTCTGGATTAATTTTTCAAACTGTGACATTTAGAAAGGACTTAGATAAACATAAATATTAGAAAATGTTTATTATTTTTTTTCAATTGTAACTGCAAAGAAGTTTCCTTATGTTACTGAAGGAAATATATATCCATCAGACAGCGTCTCGGGCCGATTTTCATGCATTATGTAGGAAATGTCTTTTTTTTTTCCGATGGCACTAAAGGGATCAGTATAATTTTTTTTATAGCGTACAAGAGATTATTTCTTCTTTAAGACCCTCCACACAAGCAATATGAAGCAAAGGAGATTAGATCTAAAGTACCTGTAGTTATTCAGTTGGAGAAGAAAGCCAAACCATAGTAGGACCTGGAATACAAGGAAGTACAATCCTTGCAAAGGGGTTAGAGCACCTGATGCCAAAGGCCTCTTTTTTGTCCGCTCAACCTATAAGAAGAACATGAACGTGAGGTTCATAAAACCACCATATTCGTTAATTAATTAGTTCATGCAAGTAAGATGCAACCAGCCAACCGCCATGTAACTGTACTGAGAGATGGAGCATATTGCACATTTGCACATCTCAAAATTGTACCAATCTTTTTTTACTCTTATAAAATGACTGTAATGCATATACACCAATTTGATAGGCACTTTTAACAAAAACAAATAGTACAAAAATTTACTTTTACTAAATGGTTCAATTGTTAAGCATATCACTGAAATGTAAAGCACCTTCTTATCAATGTCTCGATCAAAAAGATCATTCACTGTGCAGCCAAGACCCCTTAAAATGACTGATCCGCATCCAAAGAGTGCCAGCATTTTCAAGTCTGGGATCTCCCCTTTTCGCGTTGCTATTGTGATTGACCTGTGAAGCAAAGACATCCACTTCTCAATGAAAAGGCAAAATGTGACATAGATTATACACTCAACACTAAAATATATCTAGGAATATTTAATTTGACATCCACTTTTCGTACAATTTTGTATATCTAAGATCAATTTCGTATTAAATATTTCTAACCTATGAAAATAACCATGAAAAATTCTTAGTATAATTTTCTAACATAAGCCATCATGTTTTGTATATGCTCATAAAATTTGAACCCAAAATTCAACTCATACATGATGAAACAAAAAAGAGAAATCTAATTAGAGGGTAGATTGGACTAAATGAAATAGTTCAGGGAAGTAAAATGAGCCAAAACTTTATCCAGAGGTACGGTTAAGCGGACAAAGTGGATAGGTGAGGGGAGTAAAATGGACCTTTTCCTATCTATCCATAGCATAACCAATATGATAATAGTATGATACTCTCAGGAAATGAAGGTCTAAGCATCTAATAACACACCTTCAGGAAGAAAGGCTGAGATGTTACAATAATCATCCTTACTACGTACCCATTTAATTTTATGACCATTTGCAAAGAGGACTGCAGTGCATATTGACTGGTTCGATCAGTGAATAAAATCATTCCAACAGTGAATGTTTGCTTTTATTGGATATGATTGTAGTGTATCAAAATCATTTTGCAGAGACTATACTTTGAGCTCTGCAGTCTGCAGTGCTGGCTTCCTATAGAGTCCGGAGTAGAGCTACTTGGAGCTGCCCAAAGCACCGCACGGCACAATATATTTTGGACCGTGCCAGCACGGCACGAATACTTGGGTCGTGCTTATACAGTAGGAACTGATGATCCAGAGTACTCTAGAGTGCAGGCAGGAATGGATGGCGGTGCTGCTAATTAACATACCAAAAACATGGCCACACGATGAGCCAGGTACCGATGGGCTTGTCAAGACGGGCGAGCTTCGCGTACGGCATAGCCGCCTCAGGGAGCCAGTGCTCCAGCCACGACGACGACGATAGACCCTTACGAGCCACCATTTCCAAAGAGTCGATTGATCTGCTGGCCTGCACACAGGAGGAAGAAGACATGGATCATCAGTCGGAGGAGAGACAAAACGCAGTGGCTGCTACCTCGACAGCCTTTCATTCAGCACACTGCGCCATGCATGCATTACGTACCACCCTCAGCTTGGAGCTAGTAGGCCTCGACAACTTTAAGGCTTCGTTCGAGGCATGAAGGAACAATCCCGCCTTTTTCAGCTATATATAGGCTGGGGAGCGCGCCGGACGCACGTCATGGTCTACGGAGACGTGGCTCTCCGCCGGCGGCCATCTGTATTTTTGTACGTAGCATGCAACGAAGAAAACATCAGCAGAGGCTACCGTTCGTTTGACTGACCAAATTTTATTGGTGGCTTCGGCTGCCGTCGGGATATATATGATACGATGGTTCGGAGCAGCTTCGGATCCTTAGCCGTCGTCGACGATTTTATTACAACCCCGTAATCGGAGGTGCAGGGACGGCGGCTTCCGTAGCGTCGGCTTTTGGACGTGGACATCGTCAACTTTTCCTGGCAAAAGATTCTCGATCATCAGCTCACATTTTCTTAGATACGCTATTGTGAGTCCTAAATATGATGAGCACACACTCGTCAATATTCCAACTAATGCGAATCCAGTGGAATAACTCTTCACATATTCATTACCTAGCTAAGACTCGCATGCAATAATTGGTTTAGAGGGTGTTTGGATATGAGGTGCTAAACTTTAACAGTGTCATATCGGATGTTCGGATGCTAATTAGGAGAACTAAACATGAGCTAATTATAAAACTAATTGCAGAACCCTGTGCTAATTCACGTGACGAATCTATTAAGTCTAATTAATCCATCATTAGCAAATGGTTACTGTAGCACCACATTGTCAAATCATGGACTAATTAGGCTTATTAGATTCGTCTCACGAATTACACTCCATCTGTGCAATTAGTTTTGTAATTAGGGCCTGTTTGGTAGAGCTCCACGCAGCTCCAGATCCTCAAAATAGCTCTGCTCTAGAATTTTTCAGCCAAACGGTTTTAGATCCAGCAACTCCACCACGAATCTGCTCCACGAAAACGGTGGATCTACCCCCCAGATCCATGGATTTGGTGGAGCACCTCAGGGGGTGCTCCACGAAATCAAATTTGGTGGAGTTGGAGGAAATTACCCACCACTGCCACTCATTAGTGGAAAATGACCGGTTCGTTCTATTTCTTCACAGCTTCCTCTCGCGCTGCCATGGCCGCGCCCCGCTCGCCGCATCCCCGCCGCGCCCCGCCCGCCGGACCGCCGCCCTGTACCTGCCGGAGCACCGCCCCGCCCGCCGGAGCGCCGTCTCGCTTCGCCGACGGCCCGCGCGCCCCGCCCGCTCGAGCGCCGTCCTGGCCGCCGGTGAGGCCGCGCCCGCCCGCCGCCCCGCTCCGCCCGTCGGAGCACCGCCTGCCCGCCGAAGCCCCCCGCACCCGCCCGCCTGGCCACCGGCGGGGTCGCGCGTGCCAGCACGCCGCCTGCCGAGCGCCGTCCCGCCCGCCGGAGCCCCGCCCCACACCCGGCCGCCGGTGAGGCCGCGCCCGCCCGCCGCCCTGCTCCGCCCGTCGGAGCGCCGCCCCGCCCCGTACCCGGCCGCCTGGCCGCCGGAGCGGCCGCGCTCGCCCGCGCGCGCGAGGTCGCCTGGCCGCCGGCGTGGCCGCGCCCGCCAGCGCACGCGAGGCCGCCGGCGAGGCCGTGCCCGCCAGCACCTCAACCATGCGTGCTACAACGCTAGGAAGGAGATATTTTTTTATTCTGATGAATGGGCCCAAATTGCCAGTGAGATAAAGACAAGAATGGAGCTGTACCAAACGCTTTTTGAGATATTAGATCCACGGTGGAGCAGCTCTATGGCGGAGCTAGCTGGATCTATGGATTTGGAGCTATTTTTTCAGAGCTGGAGCTCTACCAAACAGGCTCTTAGTCTATATTTAATACTCCTAATTAGCATCCAAACATCCGATGTGATGGGTGTTAAACTTTAACACCATGGAGCCAAACAGACCCTTAGCTGCTAGCTAGTCCTTAGAAAAGTCTACTCATGTGGTGTTGGATCTGACTAATTCCACCATCTCACATGGTTATTAATAGCCCAACTAGTAGTACTGGACATACACTACGGGAAAGTTAAAAATTGCCGAGTGTTTTTTTCTTTGCCGAGTGTTTTTTTCGAGCACTCGGCAAACAAACTCTTTGCCGAGTGCCAAGCTAAAAACACTCGGCAAAGAAAAAACACTCGGCAAATCGGGGCTTTGCCGAGTGAAAAAAAAAACACTCGGCAAACCCTCCTCTTTGCCGAGTGTCAAAAAAAACACACGGCAAAGAGGGGGCTTTGCCGAGTGTCAAAAAATACACTCGGCAAATTTTGACACTCGGCAAAGAGGGGGGGTTTGCCGAGTGTTTTTTTGACACTCGGCAAAAAAATAAGTTTTTTTCCTCTTTCGACCATGAAATTTTTTCTACTCCCCACATACAACATGTAGTACTCCATGTTAAAATTTGGTATATTTTTGGATTTTTTTGCTTTATTTATTTATTTAATTGCATTTCAAGGAATTTTTTTGGTATAAGTCAAATTTGAACTGCAAGTGATTCAAATTATAGAATAAAATGAGTAGAAAAATGATATTCATGTTATTTAGCTAAATTTGAGACATGACCCATGAAATGAAAAGAAATTTCGAATATTTTGTTTAGGAAACACGACTACGAACGTGTGGCCGAATGATTTTAAATTGTAAAAAAAGCAAGCGAAGTCTGAAAATCATGATATTTGTTATGATGTGATGATATCATACGTGAAGGCTGTGGAAAAAAATTGAGAAGGTTTCGCACATTTCATCACGTACGATGTTTACAAACCGAAGCATCTCAGAAGAAGAATAGTAGCGTTGAGAAGGATTCGATAAGAATTAGAGTTAGAGTGACGGTCGAGTTTTGTTTTGACTACAAAACTTTTTATATAGGTAGTAGAGAACATATATTGTTCCATGTGAAATTTTTGTAATTTTTTGGAACCGTTAGATAATTTTAATGTATTAAGTGCAATTATAGAATTTTAATTGATATAAATTGAATTTGAACTATAACCGCATAAAATAATGAAATAATATGAGTAGAACAATCAAATATATATTGTTGAGTGAATTTGATCTAAAACCACATAATATAATCAAATAATATGAGTAGAAACTGTTATGAAAAAGAAGGAAAAATGAAAAGAAATGAAAAAAATCTTTGCCGAGTGCTGACACTCAGCAAACAAATTTGTTGCCGAGTGTTACGCTCAAGACACTCGGCAAAGAAAAAAAATCCCGCGCCCCGCCCCTAAAATCCCGCGGCCGGCCGCCCCTCCACTCCTCCACTCTTCCCCTTCTCCAGGGCACCCGGCCCGCACCCCTCCTCTCGCACCCCTTCTCC